>NC_057798.1:104079561-104087270 GCF_018294505.1 Triticum aestivum | reverse complement strand
ACTCGGGGGCTTAGCTGCAGCCCAGTGCTCGCCTAAGATATAAAAAATCTTACCGAGTGAAGAGCAAACCTCTCACTCGGGGGCTTAGCTGCAGCCCAGTGCTCGCCTAAGATATAAAAAATCCTACCGAGTGAAGAGCAAACCTCTCACTCGGGGGCTTAGCTGCAGCCCAGTGCTTGCCTAAGATATAAAAATCCTACCGAGTGAAGAGCAAATCTCTCACTCGGGGGCTTAGCTGCAGTCCAGTGCTCGCCTAAGATATAAAAATCCTACCGAGTGAAGAGCAAACCTCTCACTCTGGGGCTTAGTTGCAGCCCAGTGCTCGCCTAAGTGGATTAAGGAATAAGTCGACTGCGGTGTGTGTCTTGCTTGAACCTGCAAAAGACATTTCAAGCCAAAAGCAATCATATTCAAACATCAAATTCAAGTTCGGAACGACACCTAAAGGAACCGAAAGTACTCAGGCGCTAAGCCTGTTAAGGTTTATCGGTTACAACTCCACTCGGCATACTGAGGCAAATTTAAAGTGTCGAGCTTAAAAGAAGTTTTTTACTCCTCCTGTGGAGGGCTGGAAGGTGCAACAAACTCATCAAGATCAATTCCGTCAGCGATCCGAGTGGCAGCAGCAATGAAAGTTTTCATAAAGGACCTGAAGTCGTGTTTCTTGGTGTTGGCCACCCGGAGGGCCGCCAGCTTGTCTTCTCGCGCATCTTTGCAGTGGACTCGGGCCAGACACAGAGCAACATCTGCACCGCACCGAGCCGAGGACTTTTTCCACTCCTGCACTCGACCCGGGACCGTGTTCAAGCGAGCCACCAGCGACTCGAGGTCGTTCTGGAGTGTCTCCCTGGGCCAGAGCATCGAGTCGATGCGAGATGTGGCGACCTTCAGCCTTGCAAGATAGTCCACGACAGCTGCAACACGGGACTCCAGTCGGAAAACATTCATGGCAACTTCGTCGTTCACCGGAGAATTGACAGGGTCAAGGTTTGGTTCCAGCCGGCTAGTCTCTTCTTCAAAGTCTTGACAAAATTCTGCAAGGGCGATCACCGAGTCAAGGCAATGGTCGAATGGAAAAATCACAGTTGAAAATGATTGTTGAGCATAAAGGTTTACCTTCAAGCATAAGGAATAGCTTCTTGGCAAGATCACTCAGGAAGGCCTCCAGATCATTTCTCTTCTCAAGAGCAGCTTTCAGATTGGTATTTTCTTGTTCAAGCTTGGTGACTGAAGCTAACTTCTCGTCGGCAAGCTTGATCCTCTCAGCTAGTTCAAGGTCTTTTTTCTGTTGGGCCTCCTTCACCTTACCTGCAAGTTACAGCAAGATCAGATTTTGAAACAAGTAAAGGGAAAAAGCAGTCGTCGAGATCTCACCAAACATACATTTAGTCTCCTCCTTTGCCTTCGTCAGATTCTCCTGAGCCAGCTTCAAATCCAGCTCGAGCTAAATGTGTTTGTTTTCCAGCTCAGTGTAGCGAGCCGCAAGGTCACAGGATCTCTGCGAAGAATCAATCAACTAAATGTCAAAGATAATTCACTTCCGAGTGAAAAAGGGAAAATCATGCGTTTCTAAGAGTACAGTCGAATACAAGCATTCGACCGTAGTCTCGGGGACTACACCCAGTGGGTGCACTCAGCGTGCCCCCACTAATCCTGTTGAAGACAGAGTCGGCCAGTCGACCTCAAAAAAAAAACAACAACATGTATTCTTTAAGACTGTAATCGACTGCAAGCAGTCAACCACAGTCTCGGAGACTACACCCAGTGGGTGCACTCAGCGTGCCCCCACCGGTTTGCGAAATCCAGTCGCCATAGTCGAATGACGGAAAGACTGAACTTATAAAGCCTAAGGCCGACTGCCCGCAGTCGACCTTAGCCTTGGGGACTACACCCAGTGGGTGCACTCAGCGTGCCCCCACCGGTTTGCGAAATCCATTTGCCATAGTCGAATGACGGAAAGACTGAACTTATAAAGCCTAAGGCCGACTGCCAGCAGTCGACCTTAGCCTTGGGGACTACACCCAGCGGGTGCACTCAGCGTGCCCCCGCTAACACGGAGTTTAAATCGACACACCCACTGGGTGATTACTATAAATTCTGGAAAGAAAACAAGCGGTGGTCGACTGACCCGAACATTGCTTTGAAGGGCGGAACTGGCGTCGTAAGCTGCCTGGCTCGCATCCCGGATGGTCTTCGACTGCTCCATCATGATCCCTGCCTGGCGTATCGCCTCCTTCGCGGCATCAGCTTGGTCCTCTGGGACGTGGTGCGTCGTGAAGAGGGAGGGCTGCAGAGCACTCGTCAGTGGATCTGCGAAGGACACAGTGTGTCAAGTGGTGTTTTCCTCCTCCGCGACCAGAGTCTCAGGCACCGTCACATCCTGGGGCACCCTGCCGGCAGACGCTTTCCTACTCCTTCTGTGCTTCAGCGGCTCCTCATCTTCATCATCATCAGGGAGAGTGATAACAACATTGGATGGAGCTACAGAAAAGAATCAGAATTAGAGATCATGAGTCAGTCGACTAGAAACGGTGTTAAGAGCATAGTACCAGGTTTTGAGGTTGCTGCGTCCTCCATCTCATGGTCGTCAGCCCGGGCTGAGGTCTCAGAAGTAGCAGCACTGCAACTCCAAAGAGTCAGTCGACTAACTCCAGTGCCAACCAGAGATAATGTTCGCACAAAACAAGAAGACTCAAGCAGCATGATTACCCTGATATGGTGGGGATGGACACCTTCATCTTCGGCAGGAGCTTGGTCGGCTTTGACGGGGCCGCCCTGGGCTGCTTCGACGCCTTTTCAGTCGGCGCCGGAGAGGTGGTCCAAGGGTGCTTGGTCGACTGTGTAACAGTCGCAACCCCCTTGCCACGTTCAGTCGCAGGGTCATGGACAAGTTTCGACCGCCTTTCCGAGCGCGGTGGTGCGACCTCCTCCTCCTCCTCCTCTTCCTCGTCCTCATCGTCATCATCATCATCGTCATCATCATCATCATCATCCTCAGCGGCGTCCGAGTCCCACTCCTCCTCCTGGCTCTCGCCCCCGCTCGCTTCTCCCTCCTCGGTCGGAGCCTGTGCTCCATTGGGCATCGAGTACAGCTCAGTGAGGGCCTGATAGACATCAAGACAAAGATCAGTCGACCGATCGGCAGAGAAAACAGAAATAAATGTGACGAGAATACAATGGGAAGTGGAGCAGACATACCTTGTTTGGATCACTGTGGCAGTCGAGTGGAGGAATCCTTCTGGCTCCGCGAGGGTTATCCTTGTTCCTAGTAACAGCGGCCATCCACCTTTCCAGAGTGGCATCATCGACTGCTTCTGGATTGACCCGAGTCATATCCTCAGTCCCGCAGTACAACCACATGCAATGGCTCCGGAACTGAAGAGGCTGGATACGACGCCTAAGAAAAACCTCCAGGAGATCCATACCCGTCACTCCCTCCCGAACCAACTGAACTACATGCTCCATCAGCATCTTCACGTCAGCTTTCTCCTCCGGAATCACCTTCAGAGAGGAGGGCTTGTTCACTCGGCCCATGGTGAACTGAGGGAGTCCACTCGACTGCCCCGGCGTCGACTGATCCTGGCAGTAGAACCAGGTCGACTGCCAGCCTCTGACTGACTCGGGAAATGTCATGGCTGGGAAGGTGCTCTTGTTCCTCATCTGGATCCCCAGACCCCCACACATTTGGACAACTCGGGTTTTTTCGTCGCCTGGGCTCGCCTTCTTCACGGTCTGAGAGCGACACGTGAATATGTGCTTGAACAAACCCCAATGCGGTCGACAACCCAGGAAACTCTCACACATGGACACAAACGCGGAAAGATAGGCGATAGAATTCGGGGTGAAGTGGTGGAGTTGCGCTCCAAAAAAGTTCAAGAAACCACGGAAGAAAATGCTCGGCGGCAAAGAAAATCCGCGGTCGACATGGGTAGCCAGAAGCACGCACTCACCCTCTTCCGGCTGGGGCTGCCACTCTTTCCCCGGAAGCCTCGCAGCTCCATGGGGGATCAGGCCCTCGTTGGCCATGTCGAGGAGATCCTTCTCCGTGATGGTCGACTGGATCCAATCTCCCTGGACCCAGCCTTTCAGCAGGAGAGATCTAGACGAAGACCCGCCACGACTGGTGGATCTCCCCTTCGCCTTCTCCGTCGCCGACGCCTTCTTCGCGCGTTCCAACACCACTGTCTTCTCGTTGACCATGGCTGCCGGCGGGACGCGCGAGGGGAGGTTGTGCGGAGGCGAGAGCGAGCGCGTTGGGCGGAGACGAAGGGAACAGAGGGAGAATGCTGAGGCACTGTTCAAAAAACCCTCGCCGGGCGCATTTATAAGATTCCTTCCGAGTGGATGACAGGTGGGCCCGGTCGATCTAATCATATCCTGAACAGTTACGCGGACGCGATACGTGGCGAAAAAAGCGGCACGGGGATCAAGGCATCTATGCCCTGTCCTGTCCGAACACCGCGGTCCGCCCCGCTTCGCGCGCTTCCCCAAATTTCGCATCCCACAGAATCCGCGAACGGCAGATCGGTCTGCCAAACGCGGGATTTCCTGCGATCCGTCGCTCGGAAATCGGCGAAGTCCAAAAGATCACTCGACGAAGGAAAAGAATGGATCGAGTCGACTGAATAAAAGTTGCTCAATATCAACAAAGATATTTTTTTCAAAACAATGCACGACCAGTACGCGAAGGCCAATCGGAAACAACATCAACTCCTTCATCACTCGAGCCTCAATCCATTCGGGGGCTAATGATGGAGTCATGTACCTAGGGTAGGGTCACAGACCTGATAAAAGTACCCTGCCCGAGGACACCCTTAGAAGAGATCACCTTCCAGTCGACCTACGAGGGACTCACTCGACTGACTTGAAGGACTCGACCACGAAGACTCACTCGACCACCAGAAGGTCAAGAGGCACTCTGCACTGCAACGGCCTGTAATTAAGTAGACTTTATGATAGTAAAGACACTTTATGTGGGGCATTACCAGTAACGCCCCGGACTTAATGTACCTTAAACCCTTCATTACGTGGGTTGGCTGGGGTCCTAGCGCACTCTATATAAGCCACCCCCCTCCACAGGCAGAAGGGTTCGGCACCTTGTAATCCATATACACATAATCCACTCGACCGCCTCCGGGCTCCGAGACGTAGGGCTTTTACTTCCTCCGAGAAGGGCCTGAACTCGTACATCTCTTGTGTTTACAACCTCTCCATAGCTAGGACCTTGCCTCTCCATACCTACCCCCCACTCTACTGTCAGACTTAGATCCACGACACCCGCCTCCTGTGGCTGACAGTGCTGCCGGGCAGGCCTCACGGCCCCATCATACTCGCATCCCTGGCCTGTCTATCCCTCTACTCACCCACACCTCCTGCTATTTTCCGGCGACGGCAGCTGAACCAATCAACCCTCGTACTCTCCACCGCGTGGGCAGTCACTACCGTGTCTTCCCCGGCTCTGTGTCGTTCCCTTCGTAGGCCTCGCTGTTGTCCACCGCCCTGGTGCTCTCGGCGCGGTGTGGTCAACGATGTCCATCCAATGGCTGTAGTGCTTCTTCAACCTCTGGTCTTCTTGCCCCAGCCGCCCAAAGCAGTGCCGGTTGTGTCGCATGCTCCTGCCTCCCGTGGCCGGCTGTGCTGCCGCAGAGGCCTCCCTCCACTCACGCACCGCTGGCTAGGCCATCCTCCACTCATACACTCCCCCTGTTATTCTGCGGCGATGGCAACCTCACACTGCAGCCGAACCAGTGAACCCTCATACTCCTCTCCGCGTGGGCATCCACTGTCGCGTCTTCCCCGGCTCCGCATCGTCCCCTTCCTAGGCCTCACCGTCATCCACCGCCGTGGTGCTCTCGGCGCGGCGTGGTCAATGTGGTCAACGACCTACTTCCATCGGAAGAGTACTGTACATGGAGAGGCTGACAGCTGGGTCCACGGCAGCCGCAAGGAAGTGCCTCCTTATTACGTGCAAAATAATTATTCCTCCACCTGATAGCAGGGACCCACCGGACGGGCCACCAGTATTTCGCAAAAAAAAAACGTTACCCCCTGACTGCTGGGACCCACCAGATGGGCCACCGTATTTCGCGAAAAGAACGTTTGCCCTTGACTGCTGGGACCCACTGGATGGACCACCGTATTTCGCGAAAAAAACATTCCCCCCGCTGTCAGCTCAGACCCACCGGAAGTGCCTCCTTATTACGGACAGAAAAATAAATACTCCCCCTGCTAGCTGGGACCCACCATGGTGGGAGGCTGACTTGTGGGCCTACTAAGTTGACGGGGACGGAGGGCTTTGTCAACTTAGTCAATATGAACGATTCTAGCTCCAGTGACCATACGATGTCCATCCAACGGCCGTCGTGCTTCTTCAATCTCTGCTCTTCCTGCTCCAGCCGCTCAAACAAGCATCGACGGTGCTGCCTGCTCCCTCTTCCCCGCGGCCGGCTGTGCTGCCGCGCAGGCCTCACCGCCCCACCGTACTCCCATTGCTGGCCTAGCCATCCCTCTACTCACCCACACCTGCTGTTATTCTCTGGCGAGGGCAGACGAACCAGTAAACCCTCGTACAGTCGTACTCCCCTCCGCGTGGGAAACAACTGCCTAGTCTTCCCTGCCTCCGTGTCGTTCCCTTCCTAGACCTCGCCGTCGTCCACTGACCTGGTTCTCTCGGCGCGGCCTAGTCAACGTGGTCAACGACCAACATGCATCTGAAGTGGACTGTACGTGGAGAGGCCGACAGCTGGGTCCACAGCCGCACGCTAGGAAATGCCTCCTTATTACGTGCAAAATAATGATTCCTCCACCTGACATCGGGGACCCACCAAAAGGGCCTCTGTATTTCACGAAAAGAACGTTACCGCCGCTGACAGCTCGGACCCACCAGCTATATCTTCGCACGCAAGGAAGTGCCTCCTTATTACGCACAAAAAAAATGAATACTCCCCCTGTTAGCTGGGACCTAGTATAGTGGCAGGCTGACTTGTGGGCCTACTAAGTTGACGGGGACGGAGGGCTTTGTCAACTTAGTCAATATGCATGATTCTAGCTCCAGTGACCGTACGATGTCCATCTAACGGCCGTAGTGCTTCTTCAACCTCTGGTCTTCTTGCTCCAGCTGCCCAAACCAGCGCTGGTCGTGCCTCATGCTCCTGCCTCCCGTGGCCGGCTGCGATGCGGCGGTTTCCTCACCACCCCCTACTACTCCCACCGCTGGCCAGACCATCCCTCTACTCACCCACAACCCCTGTTATTCTGCGGTGACGGCAGCCTCACACCGCAGCGAACCAGTGAACCCTCGTACTCCTCTACGCGTGGGCATCCACTGCGGCGTCTTCCCCGGCTCCGCGTCGTCCCCTTCCTAGGCCTCGCCGTCGTCCACCGCCCTGGTGCTCTCGGCGCGGCGTGGTCAACATGGTCAAGGAACGGCTTCCATCGGACGTGGACTGTACGTGGAGAGGCTGACAGCTGTATCCACGGCCGCAACAAGGAAGTGCCTCCTTATTACGTGCAAAATAATAGTTCCTCCACCTAACAGCGGGGACCCATCGGACGGGCCACCGTATTTCGCGAAAAAATGTTTCCCCCTGACTGCTGGGACCCACCAGTTACATCTTCGCACGCAAGGAAGTGCGTCCGGGCAAAAAAAAAGGATTCGCCCCCTGACTGCTGGGACCCACCAGCTACATCTTCGCACGCAAGGAAGTGCG
>NC_057798.1:103969926-104079343 GCF_018294505.1 Triticum aestivum | reverse complement strand
CAAAAAAAAACGATTCGCCCCCGTGACTGCTTGGACCCACCAGCTACATCTTCACACGGAAGGAAGTGCTTCCAGGCAAAAAAAAAACGATTCGCCCCCCTGACTGCTGGGACCCACTGATAACCCGCAAGTATACGGGATCGCAACAGTTTTTGATAAGTAAGAGTGTCGAACCCAACGAGAAGCTAAAGGTAGAATAAATATTCCCTCAAGTTCTATCGACCACCGATACAACTCTATGCACGCTTGACGTTCGCTTTACCTAGAACAAGTATGAAACTAGAAGTACTTTGTAGGTGTGATAGGATAGGTTTGCAAGATAATAAAGAGCACGTAAACATAAACTAGGGGCTATTTAGATAAAGAAGCAATAAAGTAAATATTATTAGGGAGCTTTTTGTTATGAGAAAGTTATTTGTCCCTAGGCAATCGACAACTAGACCGGTAATCACTATTGCAATTTTATTTGAGGGAGAGGCATAAGCTAACGTACTTTCTCTACTTGGATCATATGCACTTATGATTGGAACTCTAGCAAGCATCCGCAACTACTAAAGATCATTAAGGTAAAACCCAACCATAGCATTAAAGTATCAAATCCCCTTTATCCCATACGCAAACAACCTACTTACTCGGGTCTGTGCTTCTGTCACTCACGCCACCCACCATAAGCAAATCATAAACATATTGCAAACCCTACAGCGGGGATCCCTCACGCTTGCGTGACACGGAGAGCACCATAGGACAACACCAATAATAAAACATGCATCTCAAACTAATCACGATCATCAATTAACCCATAGGACAAAATGGATCTACTCAAACATCATAAGATAGCCATATATCATTGGGAAATAATATATAGCATTGAGCACCGGTGCCACCGGAAGCAAGGGGGAGAGGCCCCCCCTTCTTCTTCTTCTTCCTTGACCTCCTCCCTAGATGGGAGAAGGGTTTCCCCTCTGGTCCTTGGCTCCCATGGCTTAGGAGGGGCGAGAGCCCCTCCGAGATTGGATCTATCTCTCTATATCTGCGTTCTCTGTTTCTTCCCCTTCACCGTTTCCTTTATATCTGGAGATCCGTAACTCCGGTTGGGGTGAATCTTTCGCCCAGATCTTTCTCATAAAATTAGCTTTCTTGCACCAAAAGAAGAGTGTCAACCGCCTTACGGGTGGACTACGAGGGTCAGGGGCGCGCCTGGGGGGTAGGGCGCGCCCCCCTACCTCGTGACCACCATGGACACCGTTTCGCGTTGATTTCACTTCCCAAAAATCATAAATATTCCAAAAAAAATCTTCGTCCGTTTTTATCCTGTTTGGACTCCGTTTGATATTGGGTTTCTGCGAAACAAAAAACATGCAGCAGATAGAAACTGGCACTGGGCACTGGATCAATATGTTAGTCCCAAAAATAATATAAAAAGTTGCCAAAAGTATATGAAAGTTGAATAATATTGGCATGGAACAATCAAAAATTATATATACGACGGAGACGTATCACCCACCAGCTACATCTTCGCAGGCAAGGAAGTGCCTGACAGTCGGGACCCACCTGGTCGAAGTGTATGCAGCGTTGTCATTCTGGTCGCGAACGTGTACGTACATACTGGTCGATGTAGAGGGGCACACGTGTCGTAGTAGAGGCGCGCATGTAGAATGTACATGTACGTACAACGGCCAGGGTGCAAGAAAGAAAATACGGCCACGTACGTACATACGGGCGGGGTCTCGAACACCTACTCGTGCATACGTACGGCCAGGGATCGTGTACATGGCTGGGTCGGAACGGAGAAACAACATCGTTGTCATGTTCATGGGGAGGCAATGGAATCTGTCGTGTTCATGGGGAGGCAACAGAATGCGTCGTGTTCATGGGGAGGCAACGGAATGTGTCGTGTTCATCGGGAGGCAACGGAACGTGTGGAAGCCAACCGGCTGGGTCGGAACAGAATGCGTGGCCGTGTTCATCGGGAGGGCTTGGCTGTAACACGCGATGGAAACGAGGCCTGGCGTACCGCAGAACGGAGAAAACGGACCTCCTACGTTCGGAACGGGGTCCTATTGATCGGGAGGGGTCTGGCGTACCGCAAAACGGATGAAACGGACCTCCTATGGTCGAAACGGGGTCCTGTTGATCGGGAGGGGTGTGGCGTACCGCAAAACAGAGGAAACGGACCTCCTATGATCGTAACGGGGGTCCTGTTGATCGGGAGGGGTGTGGCGTACCGCAAAACGGACGAAACTGACTTGTGTTGGAGCGCTACGGTCGAAACGAGGGTCCTGTTCATCGGGAGGGGTGTGGCGTACCGCAAAACGGGACTCCAAAAGATACTGTTCATCTCCATCATCGACCTCCAACAGCCTCCACGGGCTACAGTTCATCCACCATCGACCTCCTCCAGCCTCCACCTGCGACTGTTCATCCACGGGCTCCTGTTCATCCAGCCTCCCCCGCGCGCTACTCCACCGGCTACTGTTCAACCACCCCTCTCCACGGGCTCCTGTTCAACCACCCCTCCACGGGCTACTGTTCATCCACCCCTCCACCATCTACTGTTCATCCAGCCCTCCACGGGGTCGTCCTGTTCATCCAGCCCTCCATGGGGTACTGTTCATCTAGCCCCAACCGGCTCGATCGATCGGGGTCGTGTTCATCCAGAGGTAAGTGGCAACGCCATGGGTCCTGTTCATCCACTCCCACCGCTCACTGTTCATCCAAACACCCTGCAATGCTCACTGTTCATCCAGAGAGGCAGCATCGCTCCGATTCTGGTAGCAGTAGTAGTGAAGGAATCGCTCTATCGGGTTTAGTAACGTGTAGCCTGCAGTGCAATCGCTCGGGTTCAGTTAGAGCCCAACGCCTCGCTCGGGTTCAGTTAGAGACAACGCCTCGCACACACACACGTACGTGTACAAGAGAAACGCGCATTGCTCGGCCCCCGACCACCCACCATAACCGGGAACTCCCCGAAATTTTCCTCGCCCTCGCTTCTACCACGGTTTTTTCCATCATGGACGGCCCAAGAATGTCATGCAGCTGCGTCTTCGGCCCGCCCAGGACGAAAAGCCCATTTTCTGTCATGATTTTTTGTCATAGAAGTTGGAGCCCACCAAATCTATGATGATACCGAGTTTTGTCACAATTATCGTCATAGAAGTGTCATATGTATGACAGAAAAAAATTTCGTTCGGCCCAAAATGTCACGGATGTGTCTTTTTTTTGTAGTGACTACTACGGGCTGGATTTCCATGATCTGGCCCTGAATTCCTTCCTCCACATCTTGGCGTTCATCGTTGTGTGCGAGGCATTCCTCCGTGTCCCTCCACACTTCGGCTTATGGCTCAAGGTTTTTAATGTGAAGCTGAAGGTGGTTGAAGGTCAACACCCTGAGTGCGGCAGCGCCATGGTGAGCAAGCTCAACCATGTTACCTGGCCAAAAGGGAGATTTGTGGATACTGTCAAGGTGTGGCAGCAAGAGTGGTTCTATATTACCGAACCCCACAACACCAAGTGGGCTGCTGCTCCCGCTTTCAGATCTGGACCTCCACTGCAGCTTGCCTCCTGGACCAACAAGGGTCTGGATTGGGGATCCCCTGACTAAGTGTCAACGCTGCAGAAGCGTATTAAGAGTATGATAAAAAGGACATCACCCTTGCTGATGTGATTCAGGTGATGCTCATCCGCCGAGCTCTCCCTTGCCAATGACGACCTCTCAAAATGTGGGAGTTCAATCCGGAGGGACCACGGACCCTGCAACGCTTCTTCGGTACGACGCACAAGGGGATCTAGAAGCTTCTTTTTTAGAAGCAGAAGACGTGGCCAAGGACGTCTGACAACACCGGCCTCGACTGCAACAATCCGGCATCCCCAATAAGTATTGTATTTCCGAACATTATTTAGCATAGCAATCTTAGGGAGGAGTCCTTATAATTCCATCTCCTAAATAGGACTGGATAAAGAAGGCAGAGCGTATTAAGTGTCCGGCCCCGCTCCCCAAAAACCCGGCCGAGCCTCTGCTGATGAAGATGCTGGTCCCGGCGCCCTACCAGGTGCCGACAAAGAAGAGCAAGAAGAAGAAGAACAAGGAGGCCGAAGATGGCCTCCCTCACGAAGAAACTTCGGGCGCCGTGTCCGGAGGAACCGAGGCTCCTTCCTCTCACGACGGAGACGAAGATGAGGACGAGGAGGAAGAGGAGGAGGAGGAGAAGGGAGAGGGGAACCCTCCTACCAAAGGGAAAAAGAGGGTGGCCTCCATAGATCTGGAGGAGGGGGCGTCCAAGAGGGGGAAGATATCCCTCTCGGATGATTCAGATAAAGGCGCCGAAGCTATTCCCAGGCACCGCCGCCTAGCCCATTGCCAAATCATAAGCGCCTGAAGATGCCTTACATACATCTGATCTTTTTATAGATTATAAGAATAATACCGAATTTCATGTTTCAGTCCGGCCCGTGACATCCCTCAAGACTCATCGTCATCGGGGGATCTTTCTCCAGAGAAGATGGAGAGCAAGATGCCTCCACAAGCTTCCTTGCCTCCAAGGGCGGACGACACCTAGGAGTCGTCCCAAAGAATTTCTCCGAGCTCCGGAGAAGTGCGGGAGGGGACCAAGACGACACCAGTGGATAACATTTTGGCTCCCGAGAACATGGGGTGCGCAACCCCCATGGAGACCGGCGACGGGGGTCCTGAATTATCCGACCTCCGGCCGGATACTGTTTTGGAGACACCAATGGCTCTGGAACCGAATCAGCAGCCCCCTCCACAGGAGGGGGAGACGGCTATTCCAACGGCGACCTCTATTAATGCGAAGGCACTGAACATGCCGATGGACGCTCCGCAAAGTGCGTCCATCTTGGAGGAGCACCGTACCTTCATGGGTGTGGTGGTTGAAAAGGTTCAGTCCGCTAAGAGTGGAGTGGATGAAGCCTCCACGAGCCTACTAACAGGCTTTGAGGTATGCGATGTAATGTCTTTTAGCCGCTTTCCATAAAAAATCTACCCGTATGTAGATAGTAGCCCCTGGGACTCTGTTTGGCCGATTAAGGACGGCGAACAGAGGGTCTATAGGTATCCGTAGGAAATAACATAGTTATCTTTTTTGATAAACATCAGGCTTCACTGTTGGCAGCGACCGCTTAGGCCGCCGAAGTTTCCGAACTGAACCGAAAACTGCAGCTGGTTAATGAGGATAATGTCCGGATTAACAAGCGGCTCGATGAGGCCCAAGGTATGTTTCAAGTGCTCCATACACAATTGAATTAGTTTGCAAATGCGAAGTTGAAGCTTTACACGCTGCTATGTGCATAATTGCAGATGGCGCTGCCTAGGTCAAGACCCTCAGGAGTGACCTTGCCCGCGCGATGGAGCAGGCAAGGGTGAACGATGCGGCCGCTGAGAAAGTGGCTACCGGTTTGAAGGATGAACAAGCCACCCGGCGCGAGTTCGAGAAGCGTGTATCCAAGATTGAGCAAGAGCTCAACGACGCAACTCGCAAGTGCAAGATCCTTGAGGAGGAGAATAAAGCGAAGGCGGCCGAACTCGCCAAGGCCCTTTAGGACACCCAAGAGGCGAGGTCCAAATCCCGAGCGGCTCACGAGGAGCTCCGACAGGCCGGATAGATAGCGGCTGGTAAGACCTTTCTATTACATTCTAAGTTTGGCGATCAAAGGTATGCCTTACTTAATCGACTATGGAGTTTTCCAGACGCCTTTGCGGATCTTCCAAAGAGCGCCGCTGACGCTGCGCAATTCTACCGGGCCTAGGAGGGGCATGCGACGGAGAAGCTGTTTTGGTTGCAATTTGCGACGCAGGAGTGTTCGATGTTGCTGAATGACCAGATGGCGCAGTAGGCCGAGTTGCATAGGATGTCCGGATCAGCCATGAAGGAGGTCATACTCCGGCTGTGGTCGGCCGAACCCATTCCGAGTATCTATTTTGTCCTACTGCGGCGACTCATCGATGTCGTGCCCCGAATTGATGCCATCAAATGGTCGGTATGCATAGAAGGTGCACAGAGGGCTTTCGCCCGCGTCAAGGTGCACTAGGCCAAGATGAAGGCCGCTGGTATCGCGATGGAGGGTCCTCCCAAAGGCAAGGACAACCACACGCCAGAGTGTTATTTAGACGACATCCTAGAGGGTGCTCGCTTGATAGAGGGTCAATGCTCAAAACACATTAAATTCGAATGAATGTATCCGAACGACCCAGTCGTGTGTATTAAGGCTTTGTAATGTATTTGTGCAATTATCTGAAGTTGTTTTCCTTCTGTGCGGCCGTTTTTGTATGCCTGAGAGTTTTCAAGTCTTTGGCTTCGACCCCCTCGTAGATGTTACGGGGGTGTTCGGAATAGCACATGAGCACTCTTGACCCAACGTCTTGGTCCGTGACGGAGGTGTCAGTGCGGCGAACCAGGCAATCGTACTATACGGCTTTACCGCTCTCACTTAGCCATTGGAGTTTGATGACGGTGCTAGAAAATAGCCCCTAGTACGTATGTGACTATCCGAATGTGAATGTGTTACGTATATGACTGAAAAAAACAGAACTTCATATAATACGGAAAAATCGTTAAAGATTTGGTAAGTCACCGAGCGCCTGACCAGCTCTCGCCACATCATGATAGTCAGTTTTCGGCTTTCTCTACTGAGATGCTTGACCGGAGGAATCAAAAATACAATCGTAGTAGTTCTACCTTTACTACCCTAGCCGAACAAATGGAACGTAAGGTAGCAAACACAGGAGCCGGGCAACCCAACTATGGACCAAAGACATGATTCAGAGCCGATGCATATAATGCCTAAGTTCGGGACGCCGAAGTGTGCTATAAAGCTGTTTGGGCTTTTGTTGAGCGGCACATATGTGGCCGTATAGAGCCCCTGACAATTGGTGTCGAGGTATGTGAGACAAGACGGAGTACAGTTTATAAATAAAGTTGATACCAAAAAAAATTGTCCCTACTAGGATCTAATTGATACGTCAAAACATGATCTAACAGAGGGTAGCATAAGCACCAAAATCATTTTACATGCCGGGGTTCTAATAATAAGGATAAAAGCTCAATATAGGTCCTTTAAATAAGGTTTGGTCCGAAGAGTTCTTTGGAAATCCTATCGCACATCTGCGCTGCTTTATCCTTGTAGAGAGGGATTCCTTGAAGGGAACAGTCTTCGGTTATCTGCACGAAACCGGGCTTGAGGAGAGTCCTTGCAAGTCCAAAGGGTATATAGGTTCGAGCACACCTATGGTAGGATAGAAAAAATAATGAAAGGAAAGTGGAAGGTCATATAGGGTCGAACCTACTATAGACCTGTTCGTATTGTGCCTCCGTTGATGCCCAAGGTATTTTGAGTGCGTAGTGATGCATGCGCGGTACAAATTTCGCAGTTGTACGCGGGGATCGATGAAGGCAAAACTATTAGTCTAGCTCCAGAGGTACCGAGCCGTTAGCCTGCGGGACTGACCGGACTTTTTTAGCAAAGTCCGACGGCTTGATGGCCCATGAGGTGTGCAGCTTGAGGGAGCCGCTATGTAGTTCGGCTGCGAGAGTCGGTAGTGTGCTCCTCGTGCAGAGGGAGCGTTCTATGTTTCCGTTGACCGTTATGATGCTGCGTGGACCGGGCATCTTGAGCTTTAAATAAGCATAGTGTGGCACTGCGTTGAATCGAGCAAAGCCGGTCTGGCCGAGCAGTGCATGATAGCCACTTCGAAAGGGTACGATATCGAAGATCAAGTCCTCAATGCGGAAGTTGTCGGGCGAGCCGAAGACAACTTCCGATGTTATTGAGCCCGAGCAATGGGCCTCTATGCTAGGTATTACCCCTTTAAAGGTAGTTTTAGTTGGTTTGATCCTTGACGGATCGATACCCATTTTGCAGACGGTGTCCTGGTAGAGTAGGTTAAGGCTACTGCCACCGTCCATGAGGACTCGCATGAGATGGAATCCATCGATGATTGGGTCAAGGACTAGAGCTGCCGAACCTCCATGACGGATACTGGTCAGGTGGTCCTTTCGATCAAAGGTGATCGGGAAAGCCGACCATGGGTTGAATTTTGGGCCGACCGGCTCTATGGCGAAGAAGTCCCTTAGTGCACGCTTGCGCTCCCGTTTGGGGATGTGGTTGTCATAGATCATATTCACCATTTTGACCTTAGGGGGAAATTTCTTCTGCCCCCCTGTGTTCGGTGGGCGAGGCTCTTCTTCGTCGTCCTTGCTGGGCGGCCTTTTCCCCTTGTGTTCGGTGTTGAGCTTGCCGGCCTGTTTAAAGACCCAACAGTTTCTGTTGGTGTGATTGGCAGGTTTATTGGGGGTGCCATGAATCTGGCAAGGCCGATCAAGTATTCTATCCAAACTGGATGAACCATCTTTGTTTCCTTTGAATGGCTTCTTCCGCTGATTAGTTTTGGAGCCGCTGAATCAGGCGTTGATCGTCGTGTCTTCGTTATTGTTTCAACGTTTGTGCTTGTTGCATCGTGGCTTGCCATTGCTGTCCCTGGCTTCAGAGGTGCCTGGGTCGCTGGTGCTATTACTTCTACGAGCTAGCCAACTATCTTCCCCCGCACAAAAGCGGGTCATAAGTGCGGTGAGGGCTCCCATGGACTTCGGCTTCTCTTGGCCGTCGAGCGAGCCACTCATCTCGGATGCTATGTTTGAAGGCCGCGAGGGCTTCGGCATCCGGACAATCCACAATCTGGTTCTTTTTAAGTAAGAACCTGTTCCAGAGCTTCCGGGCTGATTCGCTGGGTTGCTGGATTATGTGGCTAAGGTCATCGGCGCCCGGGGGCCGAACATAGCTTCCTTGGAAGTTTTCTCTAAAGGTGTCCTCCAAGTCTTCCCAACTTCCAATAGTGTTTTCAGGGAGGCTGTTCAGTCAATGCCGTGCTGGTCCCTTGAGTTTTAGGGGGAGGTACTTGATAGCATGTAAGTCATTATCTCGGGCCATGTGAATGTGGAGAAGAAAGTCTTCAATCCATACTGCGGGGTCTATTGTGCCATCGTATGATTCCATGTTCATGGGTTTAAACCATACTGGTGCTCCATTACCTCATCGGTGAAGCATAGGGGGTGTGCGGCTCCTCTGTATCGGGCAACGTCACGACGCAGTTTGGAAGGAGCCCATATGCGGTTTTCGGCCCGGGTGAGGTTGTGTTTATCGCGCCAGGCCTGATGGTCATCTTCTTGCGCTGGTGCACGCCCCCTTGATCCATAAATTGATCTGGTATGACCGGCTCTATTGTCCAGGTCATGTCGCAGGTCGTGCGTGTATCCTGCAGCCGCTGTTTCTCTACCTCTGGGGCGAGGTGGTATAGGTTGGTGTTCGGCTTGGGTTGCCGCTCTGTCCCGTCCGCGAGGTGGTCGGTCAGGCCCATCAGTAGTGTTACGCGCTGCCGATATAGGCTCTGGGACCTCATCGTCGAATTGGGAGAGCAACCTGCACTTTGGATAACTTTTAGTTGGGCGCTCGAGGCCGTATTCCTCGGCTACCAGGACATTAGTCCATCTATCATTGAGTAAGTCCTGATCGGCTTGAAGTTGCTGTCGCTTCTTTTTTAGCTTCTTGCTGTGGCTATTAGCCGGCATTTAAAGCATTCTTGTTCGAGGGGATCCTCTGGTACGATGAAGTCTTCATCGCCAAGGCTCTTATCCTCTTCGGAGGTCGGTAGTAGTTACTATCCTCCGAGCCCTCGTTCTCGATAGGATCATCAGGGTTGACTTGTCCCTCTTCCCAATCATCATGTTCGGATGTTGGCTCGACAGGGGCGTCGTGGTCTTCGGCGTTATCCGGGGTATCATTGTCTCCGGTGCCGGTATTGTTGTCTTTTTGGTGACGCGATTTTGATCGAGGCCACTGACGTCGATGCTTCATAGGTGCTTCAGCAGGTTCATCCTCTAGATTCATCCCATTGTCGCTGTCATCCTATTTCGGTGTGTCCACCATGTATACGTCATACGAGGAAGTGGCCGTATGCTACCTCTTGAGCATGTGTTGGTTTTCCCTTGAAGGGGAAAGGGTGATGCAGCAAAGTAGCTTAAATATTTCCCTCAGTTTTGAGAACCAAGGTATCAATCCAATAGGAGGCTGTTGGAGAACGTAGTAATTTCAAAAAAATTCCTACGCACACACAAGATCATGGTGGTGCATAGCAATGAGAGGGGAGAGTGTCTTCCACGTACCCTTGTAGACCTAAAGCGGAAGCGTTAGCACAACGCGGTTGATGTAGTCGTACGTCTTCACGATCCGACCGATCAAGTACCAAACGTACGACACCTCCGAGTTCAGCACACATTCAGCTTGATGACGTCCCACGAACTCCGATCCAGTAGATCTTTGCGGGAGAGTTCCATTAGCACAACGACGTGATGACGGTGTTGATAATGCTACCGACGCAGGGCTTCGCCTAAGCACCGCTACGATATTACTGAGGTGGAATATGGTGGAGGGGGGCACCGCACACGGCCAAGAGATCAATGATCAATCGTTGTCTCTAGAGGTGCCCCCTGCCCCCGTATATAAAGGAGCAAGGGGGGAGGCCGGCCGGCCCCTGTAGGGTGCGCCAGGAGGAGGAGTCCTCCTCCTAGTAGGAGTAGGACTCCCCTTTCCTACTCCCACTAGGAGGAGGAAAGGAAGGAGGAGAGGGAGGAGGAAGGAGAGGGAGGAAAAGGAGGAAAGGGGGCCCGGTCCCCTAGTCCAATTCCGTTTGGTCTAGGGGGTCGCGCGCCCTGCCTCCTCTCTTCCACCACTTGGCCCATGAGGCCCATTACTTCTTCCTCGTATTCCTGTAACTCCCCGGTACCCCGAAAAATACCCGAATCACTTGGAACCTTTCCGATGTCCGAATATAGTCGTCCAATATATCGATCTTTACGTCTTGACCATTTTGAGACTCCTCGTCATGTCCCCGATCTCATCCGGGACTCCGAACTACCTTCGGTACATCAAATCACATAAAACCATAATACCGACCGTCACCGACTCACCGCACTTTAAGCGTGCGGACCCTATGGGTTCGAGAACTATGTAGACATGAACGAGACACATCTCCAGTCAATAACCAATAGAGGAACCTGGATGCTCATATTGGCTCCTACATATTCTACGAAGATCTTTATCGGTCAAACCGCATAACAACATATGTTGTTCCCTTTGTCATCAGTATGTTACTTGCCCGAGATTCGATCGTCGGTATCTCAATACCTAGTTCAATCTCGTTACCGGCAAGTCTCTTTACTCGTTACGTAATGCATCATCCCGCAAATAATTCATTAGCTACATTGCTTGCAAGGCTTATAGTGATGTACATTACCGAGAGGGCCCAGAGATACCTCTCCGACAATCGGAGTGACAAATCCTAATCTCGAATATGCCAACTCAACATGTACCTTCCGAGACACCTGTAGAGCCCCTTTATAATCACCCAGTTATGTTGTGACGTTTGGTAGCACACAAAGTGTTCCTCTGGTAAACAGGAGTTGCATAATCTCATAGTCATAGGAACACGTATAAGTCATGAAGAAAGCAATAGCAACATACTAAACAATCAAGTGCTAAGCTAACGGAATGGGTCAAGTCAAGCACATCTTTCTTCTAATGATGTGTTCCCGTTAATCAAATGACAACTCATGTCTATGGTTAGGAAACTTAACCATCTTTGATTAATGAGCTAGTCAAGTAGTAGCATACTAGTGACACTATGTTTGTCTATGTATTCACACATGTATTATGTTTCCTGTTAATACAATTCTAGCATGAATAATAAACATTTATCTTGAAATAATTAAATAAATAATAACTTTATTATTGCCTCTAGGGCATATTTCCTTTAGTCTCCCACTTGCACTAGAGTCAATAATCTAGTTCACATCACCATGTGATTTAACACTAATATTCACATCTGCATGTGATTAACACCCATAGTTCACATTGTCATGTGACCAACGCCCAAAGGGTTTACTAGAGTCAATAATCTAGTTCACATTGATATGTGATTAACACCCAAAGAGTACTAAGGTGTGATCATGTTTTGCTCGTGAGAGAAGTTTAGTCAATGGATCTGTCACATTCAGAGCTGTATGTATGTTGCAAATATTCTATGTCTACAATGCTCTGCACGGAGCTACTCTAGCTAATTGCTCCCACTTTCAATATGTATCTAGATTGAGATTTAGAGTCATCTGGATCGGTGTAAAAGCTTGCATCGTTGTAACTCGACGAGCTATTTTATCACTTCCATTATCGAGAAATATTTCCTTAGTACTCACTAAGGATATTCTTGGCCGCTGTCCAGTGATCTACTCCTAGATCAAAATTGTACTCCCTTGCCAAATTCAGAGCAAGGTATACAATAGGTCTAGTACACAATATAACATACTTTATAAAACCTATGACTGAGGCATAGGGAATGACTTTTCATTCTTTTTCTATTTTCTGCCATGGTCGGGTTTTGAGTCTTACTCAACTTCACACCTTGCAACATAGGCAAGAACTCTTTCTTTGACCGTTCCATTTTGAATTCCTTCAAAATCATATCAAGGTATGTACTCATTGAAAAAATATTATCAAGCGTCTTGATCTATCTCTATAGATCTTGATGCTCAATGTGTAAGCATCTTCACCGAGGTCTTTCTTTGAAAATCTCTTTTCAAATACTCCTTTATGCTTTTAAGAAATTCTACATTATTTCTGATCAACAATATGTTATTCACATATACTTATCAGAAATGCAGTAGTGCTCCCACTCTTGTAAATACAGGCTTCACCGCAAGTCTGTATAAAACTATATGCTTTGATCAACTCATCAAAGCGTATATTCCAACTCCAAGATGCTTGCACCAGTCCATAGATGGATCACTAGAGCTTGCACACTTTGTTAGCACCTTTAGGATTGACAAAACCTTCTGGTTGCAACATATACAACTCTTCTTTAATAAATCCGTTAAGAAATGCAGTTTTGACATCCATTTGCCAGATTTCATAAAATGCGGCAATTGCTAACATGATTAGGACAGACTTAAGCATCGATACGAGTGAGAAAATCTCATCATATTCAACACCTTGAACTTGTCGAAAAATCTTTTGCGACAAGTCGAGCTCTGTAGATAGTAACACTACTATCAGCGTTTGTCTTCCTCTTGAAGATCCATTAATTTTCTATGGCCTGCCGATCACAGGGCAAGTCCACCAAAGTCCACACTTTGTTCTCATACATGGATCTCATCTCAGATTTTATGGCCTTCAAGCCATTTCGCGGAATCTGGGCTCATCATTGCTTCCTCATAGTTCGTAGGTTCATCATGGTCTAGTAACATGACTTCTAGAACAGGATTACCGTACCACTCTGGTGCGGACTGTACTTTGGAAGACGTACGAGGTTTTGTAGTAACTTAATCTGAAGTTTCATGATCATCATCATTAGCTTCCTCACTAATTGGTGTAGGAATCACTGGAACTGATTTTTGTGATGAACTACTTTCCAATTCAGGAGAAGGTACAAATTACCTTATCAATCTCTACTTTCCTCCCACTCACTTCTTTCGAGAGAAACTCCTTCTCTAGAAAGGATCCATTCTTAGCAACAAATAGTTTGCCTTCGGATCTGTGATTAGAAGGTGTACCCAACAATCTCCTTTGGGTATCCTATGAAGACGCATTTCTCCGATTTGGGTTCGAGTTTATCAGGTTGAAACTTTTTCACATAAGCATCGCAGCCCCAAACTTTAAGAAACGACAACTTTGGTTTCTTGCCAAACCACAATTCATAAGGCGTCGTCTCAATGGATTTTGATGGTGCCCTATTTAAAGTGAATACAGCTGTCTCTAATGCATAAACCCAAAACGATAGTGGTAAATCGGTAAGATACATCATAGATCGCACTATATCCAATAAAGTGCGGTTACGACGTTTGGACACACCATTACGTTGTGGTGTTCCATGTGGCCTGAGCTATGAAACTATTCCACATTGTTTTAAATGAAGGCCAAACTCGTAACTCAAATATTCTCCTCTACGATCAGATTGTAGAGACTTTATTTTCTTGTTATGATGATTCTCCACTTCACTCTGAAATTCTTTGAACTTTTCAAATGTTTCAGACTTGTGCTTCATTAAGTAGATATACTCATATCTGCTCACATCTTCTGCGAAGGTCATAAAATAACGATACCTGCCACGAGTATAAACACTCATTGGATTGCATACATCGGTATGTATTATTTCCAACAAGTCAGTAGCTTGTTCCATTGTTCCGGAGAACGGAGTTTTAGTCATCTTGCCCAAAAGGCACGGTTCGCAAGCATCAAATGATTCATAACCAAGTGATTCCAAAAAGCCATCTTTATGGAGTTTCTTCATGCGCTTTACACTGATATGACCCAAACGATAGTGCCACCAATAAGTTGCACTATCGTTATCAACTTTGCATCTTTTGGCATCAATATTATGAACCTGTGTATCACTACGATCGAGATCCAACAAACTATTTTCATTGGGTGTATGACCATCGAAGGTTTTATTCATGTAAACAGAACAACAATTATTCTCTGACTTTAAATGAATAATCGTATTGCAATAAACATGATCAAATCATATTCATGCTCAATGCAAATGCCAAATAACTTTTATTTAGGTTTAACACTAATCCCAAAAGTATAGGGAGTGTGCGATGATGATTATATCAATCTTGGAACCCCTTCCAACACACATCGTCACTTCACACTCAACTAGACTCTGTTTATTCTGTAACTCCTGTTTCGAGTTACTAATTTTTAGCAACCGAACAAGTATCAAATACCCAGGGGCTACTATAAACACTAGTAACATACACATCAATAACCTGTATGTCGAATATACCCTTCTTCACTTTGCCTTCCTACTTATCCACCAAATATTCAGGGTATTTCCGCTTCCAGTGACCATTTCCTTTGCAGTAGAAGCACTCAGTTTCAGGCTTTGGTCCAACTTTGGACTTCCTCACGGGAGTGACAACTTGCTTGTCATTCTACTTGAAGTTCCCTTTCTTTCCCTTTGCCCTTTTCTTGAAACTAGTGGTCTTATCAATCATCAACACTTGATGCTCTTTCTTGATTTATACCTTCGTCGATTTCAACATCACGAAGAGCTCGGGAATCGTTTTCTTCATCCCTTGCATACTATAGTTCATCACGAAGTTCTAGTAACTTAGTGATGGTGACTAGAGAACTCTGTCAATCACTATCTTATCTGGAAGATTAACTCCCACTTTATTCAAGCGATTGTAGTACCCACACAATCTGAGCACATGCTCACTAGTTGAGCAATTCTCCTTCATCTTTTAGCTATAGAACTTGTTGGAGACTTCATATCTCTCAACTCGGGTATTTGCTTGAAATATTAACTTCAACTCCTGGAACATCTCATATGGTCCATGACGTTCAAAACATCTTTGAAGTCCCGATTCTAAGCTGTAAAGCATGGTGCACTAAACTATCAAGTAGTCATCATATTGAGCTAGCCAAACGTTCATAAAATCTGCATCTGCTCCTAAAATAGGTTAGTCACCTAGCGGTGCATGAAGGACATAAATCTTCTGTGCAACAAAAAGGTTAAACCTCAGATCACAGACCCAGTCCTCATCATTGCTACTATCATCTTTTAGTTTTCTCTAGGAACACATATAAAACATAGGGAAGCAACAACGCGAGCTATTGATCTACAACATAATTTGCAAAATACTATCAGGACTAAGTTCATGATAAATTAAAGTTAAATTAATCATATTACTTAAGAACTCCCACTTAGATAGACATCCCTCTAATCATCTAAGTGATCACATGATCCAAATCAATAAACCATGTCCGATAATCACGTGAGATGGAGTAGTTTTCAATGGTGAACATCACTATGTTGATCTTATCTACTATATGATTCACGCTCGACCTTTCGGTCTCCAGTGTTCCGAGGCCATACCTGTATATGCTAGGCTCGTCAAGTTTAACCTGAGTATTCCGCGTGTGTAAAACTGTCTTACACCCATTCTATTTGAACGTAGAGCCTATCACACCCAATCATCACATGGTGTCTCAGCACGAAGAACTTTCGCAACGATGCATACTCAGGGAGAACACTTATACCTTGAAATTTAGTGAGAGATCATCTTATAATGCTACCATCAATCAAAGCAGAATAAGATGCATAAAGGATAAACATCACATGCAATCAATATAAGTTATATGATATGGCCATCATCATCTTATTCTTGTGATCTCCATCTCCGAAGCACCGTCATGATCACCGTCGTCATTGGCGCGACACCTTGATCTCCATTGTAGCATCGTTGTCGTCTCGCCAACTATTGCTTCTACGACTATCACTACCACTTAGTGATAAAGTAAAGCAATTACAGGGCAATTGCATTGCATACAATGAAGCGACAACAATATGGCTCCTGCCAGTTGCCGATAACTTTGTTACAAAACATGATCATCTCATACAATAAAATTTAGCGTCATGTCTTGACCATATCACATCACAACATGCCCTGCAAAAACAAGTTAGACGTCCTCTACTTTGTTGTTGCAAGTTTTACATGGCTGCTACGGGCCGAGCAAGAACCGTTCTTACCTACGCATCAAAACCACAACGATAGTTCGTCAAGTTAGTGTTGTTTTAACCTTCTCAAGGACCGGGAGTAGCCACACTCGGTTCAACTAAAGTTGGAGAAACTGACACCCACCAGCACATCGGTAGAACCAGTCTCGCATAAGCGTACGCGTAATGTCGGTCAGGGTCGCTTCATCCAACAATACCGCCGAACCAAAGTATGACATGCTGGTAAGCAGTATGACTTGTATCGCCCACAACTCACTTGTGTTCTACTCGTGCATATAACATCTACGCATAAAACCAGGCTCGGATGCCACTGTTGTGGAATGTAGTAATTTCAAAAAAAATCCTATGCACACACAAGATCATGGTGATGCATAGCAACGAGAGGGAAGAGTGTCGTCCACGTACCGTCGTAGACCGAAAGTGGAAGCGTTAGCACAATGCGGTTGATGTAGTCGTACGTCTTCACGATCCGACCAATCAAGTACCGAATGTACGACACCTCCGAGTTCGGCATACATTCAGCTCAATGACGTCCCACGAACTCTGATCCAATAGAGCTTTGCGGGAGATTTCCGTCAGCACGACGGCGTGACGACAGTGTTGATGATGCTACCGACGCAGGGCTTCGCCTAAGCACCGCTACAATATTACCGAGGTGGAATATGGTGGAGGGGGGCACTGCACATGGCTAAGAGATCAATGATCGATCATTGTCTCTAGAGGTGCCCCCTGAGGGAGTCCTGGATTAGGGGGTCCTCGGACAGCCGGACTATATACTTTAGCCGGATTGTTGGACTATGAAGATACAAGATTGAAGACTTCGTCCCATGTCCGGGTGGGACTCTCCTTTGCGTGGAAGGCAAGCTTGGCAGTTTGGATATGTAGATCTCCTTCTCTGTAACTGACTATGTGTAACCCTAGCCCCTCCCGTGTCTATACAAACCGGAGGGTTTAGTCCGTAGGACAACAACAATCATAATCATAGGCTAGCTTCTAGGGTTTAGCCTCTATGATCTCGTGGTAGATCAACTCTTGTAATACTCATATCATCAAGATCAATCAAGCATGAAGTAGGGTATTACCTCCATCGAGAGGGCCCGAACCTGGGTAAACATTGTGTCCCCCGCCTCCTGTTACCATTAGCCTTAGATGCATAGTTCGGGACCCCCTACCCGAGATCCGCCGGTTTGGACACCGACATTGGTGCTTTCATTGAGAGTTCCACTGTGCCATCGCGGTAAGGCTTGATGGCTCACCTTATTGTCAAGGACAACGTCACCTCCGGGGGAGCCCTGGCTGTAGGCCAAACTCTCCGACTAGGCGGCTTCATCATGACCGCCTGTTCGGCCACCGCGCCGATGATGACTTCTCAGGTCATCAAAAACACCATCCACGTCAGCTCGGAATTCACCGAGCAGATGGATCCAATGGAGATCTCCTCTCTGAACGAGCTCTTGGATCGCATCGCCGCCCTGGGAATAGCTACGGACTACGATCGGATCGGGCTTAAACCCGACCAAAGGGAGATGAACTCTCCGCCGGTCACCCATCACATAGCGGTGGTGGAGGAGCAATGCAGCAATTCTTCCTCTGTTTTGAGGATGAACTGTGTCCGGATTCCCGAGCTCTCTGAGCCGGATACCCGTCTACGGGAGGACATGGCCCAAGCTCCGAACCTAGAATTGGACAGCGGGCCAAAAAAATTGGGCAACATCCCAGAGCCCGAACTGTCAAGCTCGGAAGTTCCTCTGCCCCTGGGTCCTAGATTGGGTCAGGATTTGGAGTTAAATCGACCCACCCACCCAGATACAAGCGATCTTTCCCACATTAGACAAGAGCCCCAAGAGACAGTACAACACTTCTGGGCCAGATTCCTCCTTGTAATGAGCAAGGTCAAGGACTGTCGCGAGGAAGACGCAATTTCATTTTTTTGCAAAAATTGCACGGACAAGGGAATCCTCAACGCCATAAGTCGCCGCACACTTCGCTGACTTGGCGGCCATAGTACAGAAGTACTATGCGATGGAAAGCGCCTGGAAAACCCAAACAAAATTCTGGGATCCTCCGGCTCTTACTAAACCCCTTGTCCAAACTAAAAGGGTGCACTCTTGCAAGTCACCCAATCCAACTACAAAGAAACCAAAGCCCACTATAGGGCGTGGAACTGTATTGGAGGGATGGCTCAATGGGCCATGCAAAATTCACAGCACACCGAATACCATACCAACACACAACCTTAGAGCATGTTGGATACTCTGGCAGGTGGCCAAGAACGGCGAGGATCTCCTCATCAACAATACCGCAGAGCATTATCCCGCCAAAAATAACAATACAGTATTCACAGTCTTCAAGACTTTCACCTCAAATAATAGGCGCAAGCGAGAACTCCGCAGCCTCGCCAAAGTCTGCCATGTTGCAGCAATAAATCCATGGAACGACATGCCCATAACCTTCAACGCCAGGGACAAAACTCAATTCCGAACAGTCCAAGCACCAGCCACTTTGGTCCTCAGTCCAATTGTGCATGGCTTCCGGCTTACTAAAGTGCTCATGGACTGTGGCAACGGATTAAACCTCATCTACGAGGAAACTCTTCACAAAATGGAAATAGACAAGAGCCGCATTGAGCAAAGCAGGACGACCTTCAGAGGAATCATCCCTAGTCGGGAGGCACGATGTGCGGGAACAATCACACTAGATGTGGTATTCGGCACGCTGGAGAATTATAGGTCCAAAGAAATCACATTCCAAGTGGCCCCGTTCAGTAGTGGCTACCACGCTCTTTTAGGGCGGGATGCATTCATGAGCTTCCAAGCTATACCCCATTATGGGTACATGAAGCTCAAGATGCCCGGGCCCAATGGAATCATCACTCTAGCTAGTGATCCGGACGTAACACTCTGCACCGAAAATAAAACCGCCACACTGGCCCTTAAGGCATTATCCGAAGCCTTGGCGGCCGAAGAACTAACTGTGCTGCGCTCCACAGTGGACAGGGACGATGTGATACTTGACAAACGATCCAAGTCCACCTCTTTCAAACCAGCGAACGAAACAGTCAAATTCCAGGTCCACCCAACGGACCCTACAAAAACAACATCCATCGGGGCACAGCTAAACCCCACAATAGACGCCGCATTGCGAGAGTTCTTGCGTGAGAACTGGGACATCTTCGCCTGGCATCCTTCAGACATGTCAGGTATCCCACGCAGGCTGGCCGAACATAGCCTAAACATACTGAAGGGATACAAGCCGGTCAAGCAGAATCTTCGGTGCTTTTTAGAACCTAAGTGACAAGCCATGGGAGAAGTGCTAGCCAAGTTACTTGAGGCCGGATTCATCAGAGAAATAAAACATCCAGACTGGCTAGCAAACTTGGTGATGGTACCAAAGAAGGACAAATCCTGGCGCCTATGTGTCAATTTAAAGGACCTCAATAAGGCTTGCCCCAAGGATCCCTTCCTCCTCCCCCCACATTGATCAAATCATCGATGCTACCGCAAGACACGACTCATTGTGCTTCCTCGACGCATCTCCGGATACCATCAAATCAAGATGTCAGAGTCCGATCAAGCCGCAACGGCATTCATCACACCATATGGCCCCTTCTATTTTAACACCATGCCTTTCGGGCTCAAAAATGCCGGTGCAAGCTATCAACGCATGATTCAGACATGCCTGGAAAAACAAATCGGCAAAATGGTGGAGGCATACATAGACGACGTGGTCATCAAAACCAGACACGTCGAATCTTTAATAGACGACTTGAGGCTTACGTTCGACAATCTCCGAACATATGACATCAAGCTCAATCCGGAAAAATGCATTTTCGGCGTGCCTGCCGGGAAGCTGCTGGGCTTCATCGTTTCAATAGAGGAATTGAAGCAAACCCAGCTAAAATTCGAGTTCTGTCATAGTTGGCTACCCAATAAACCTCAAGCAAATCCAAAAATTAATTGGATGCGTGGCTGCCCTAAGCCGCTTTATCTCCAGATTGGGAGAAAAGGCACTACCTCTTTATCGCCTTCTTCGACGCACTGAACACTTCGAGTGGACGGATGCGGCCATGGCCGGACTGGACAAAATAAAAGCCCTCTTGGCCAGCAATCCAATCCTGGCCACGCCAAATATGGGCAAACCCATGCTGTTATATATAGCTGCAACATACCAGGTTGTAAGCACAGTGCTCGTCGTCGAACAAGAGACGGACGAACATAATTTCCCGCTTCAAAATCCGGTATACTACGTATATACTGTCCTCACTCCATGCAAGTCACAGTACCCACATTATCAAAAGATAGCATACGCGGTCTTCATGGCATCCCGGAAACTACGACACTACTTTCAAGAGTGTTTAATCACGGTGGCCTCTGAAGTACCACTCAATGATATAATATATAACTGTGATGCCACGGGCTGGATTTCTAAATGGCCTATCGAGCTCCTCCCATTTGACATAATATACAAACCAAGGCGAGCCATTAAGTCGCAAGTACTGGCTGACTTCATTGCCGAATGGACAGAAGTTGAACTCCCTAAAGAGTACGGCGCGTACTCCAATTGGATCATGCACTTTGACGGCTCTAAGATGCTGGATGGTCTGGGGGTAGGTGTTGTCCTGACATCCCCCACTGGAGATACAGTCCAATACATACTCCAAATATTATACACAGACTCCAACAATGCAGCCAAATATGAGGCTCTGTTGCATGGTCTTCGGATGGCAGTCTCCATGGGCATTCAACGCCTAGAGGTGCGTGGGGATTCGAACATCGCAATATCTCAAATAAATGGAGATTTCGACGCCAAGGACCCAAAAATGGCGGCTTACCGGAATGCCGTCCTCAAAATGTCAGCTCGGTTTGAGGAGCTCGAATTCCACCATGTGGTCCGAGAAAACAATCAAGCGGCGGATATCCTCGCCCACATTGGCGCTAAGTGCGACCCCGTCCCACCTAATATCTTCTTGGAAAGGCTGTTCAAGCCATCCGTGGTGTGGGAAGGGGAGACCGGCAATACCAGTCCGGATCCGAACACAACCCCAAATCCCGAACACTCTGACGTAATCGGAGGCTCCGCCACCAAAATAACACCTTCCACCCACATGATTATGGCTGTCATCGCCCCGTGGACAGAACCCTTCTTAGCCTACCTAAATAGGCAAGAACTCCCTGAGGACCAAAATGAGGCGCGGTGAATTGTGCGGCGCTCTAAAGCCTACAAGGTCCACGAGGGAGAGCTTTATAAGAAAAGCGCGACCGGAGTGCTCCAAAGGTGCATCTCCGAAGAGGAAGGGCGGCAACTCTTGGCCGAAATTCATGCCGGACTCGGCGGCCACCATGTCGTAGCTCGGGCCCTTGTAAGCAAGGCCTTTCGTACAGGTTTCTACTGGTCGACAGCCCGAGCAGACGCACATGACCTCGTCCAACATTGTGTCGGTTGCCAGCTTTTTGCAAATCAAAGCCACATGCCACCTACCGCTCTCCAAAAAATCCCCATAACTTGGCCCTTTGCGGTCTGGGGCCTCAATATGGTTGGACCCCTTAAAGGAGGAAGCCATAAGAAAAAAATACTTGTTGGTCATGGTAGATAAATTAACCAAATGGATAGAGGCCAAACAAGTTAAAGCGGACGAATCTGGACCAATGATGGACTTCATATCCGGGGTCGTACACCGTTACGGTGTCCCCCACAACATCATCACTGATAACAGCTCCAACTTCACAGCAGACGAGGTGAAAACTTGGTGCGGCAACATGGGCATTAAGCTCAATTATGCCTCCGTCTACCATCCCCAAACAAACGGTCAAGTCGAACAAGCAAATGGTCTTATTATGAGCGGCATCAAACCCAGACTAGTGCGATCCTTGAAGGAATGAGATACACACTGGGTCGAGGAGCTCGACTCTGTACTATGGGGGCTGCGGACCACGCCAAATCGCACCACTGGATACACACCGTTTTTTATGGTGTACAGCGCAGAGGCGGTGCTACCCCGTGATATCATTCATGATTCACCTCGAGTGCGCATGTACGAAGAGAGAGAAGCCGAGCTGGATTGTGAGGACAGTTTAGATGCCCTGGAGGAGGAGCGTGACGTCGCAAAGGCCCGTTCAGCATTCTATCAGCAGCAGGCTCGAAGGTATAAAAGCAGAGAAGTACGGGCCAAAACTTATAACGTTGGCGAACTCGTTCTATGCTTACCGGAGAAGAAAAAGGACAAGCTCAAGCCCAAGTGGGAGGGCCCCTTCATCATTGATAAAGTTCTCACCGGACGAGTGTACAGTCTGCGTGATGCATCAGATAATTGACTCGAGCCGAACCCATGGAACGCGGCCAGACTCCAAAGATTCTACGCCTAGTGCTGAACTCTGTGTTCGTCTCCTTACCTCCACCTTTTTTAAGTTATATCCTCTTTCTCTCTTTTTCTTTCTTTTTATAGCCTTAAAAGCCTCAAGTGTGCTTCGACCACACACTCCTACCGCGCTATGTGCGCTTAATATGCCTGGGGGCTTCTTATGTAGAAGCTTAATATAAATATCTTCTGGGCTTTATGCCCACCACATATGCATCACTTTTCCATATGTACCTTTTTTTGCCATTATATGCATCGATATGACTTAAGTTTTGGCCAAGCTAGGTTGCCTTGCTCTTGTGTTTATGCCCTACGTTCCCGTTAGTTCGGCTAGGGCATAAGGGGAGCACCTCTGCGATTGTTACTGCCGGGTCAGCCGGATGTGTACCTCAAACTGGGTGAAGCCGAAAGCTAGCGTTCTTAAGGGAATATTCGATTGGTGAACAAAAGATGTTTCTTACCTATTACAACATATGCCCCCAGATGTTTATATCCTGTGTCTCTTTTCGCAGTTCGGACATGCACATTAATGCATGGGTACACAGGGAAAGGAACCCTTAACGGAACTATTCTCCCTGGAAGATGTTTCTTACTATCCATGTAAAATAACATAGCTAGTTGGGTACTTGTTTGTTCAAGCACTTATGACCCCTACCCCTGGTTTCCTCGCGCGCCACGGTTTTTACATAACTGAGTGGGTATTCGGATACACTATGGACTGTCGGGTCCGGAGGTTGAAGCGAAAAGGTCCGCCATGACAAATGATTTACAACCCGGCTAGGGACAAAATATGTCATATGAAGTACAAAGTCACTTAGACTGACTAAATTCTTCTTCTATACAATCCAACAAGCTGTCTATCCTACAATCCTGTTGGGAATACTTCGCGGCTAGTCCTACCTGGTCATATACCAGACTAACGGGGATTTCTTTCCCATCTGACTCTACAGGTCTGACCTCGGACATATGATTCGGGTCAACCTTGGTGTATCGCGTCTTCACCATGGCCTAGGCTTCCCTTGCACCTTGTCGGCAGGCTGATATCTTCCATAGTCGGAAGTGCCGCCGCACTCCCTTGAGCATCTATACAAGCTACCCCATGCCTCCGGGCAGGGAGGCGGAGGGCCACAAGGCCTGAGCAATACCATGTATCACCTGCCGAACTTGTTCGTGCAGTTGTGAGAGCTCTTGCAGCAGATCGCCTGCAGATCCGGGCATCCCCTCTTCAGGGCGACCTGTCAGCACACCTACAGACATAACTCTGTGAGCCCGCTTCTTCGCCGAACTATATAAAGGTTCGTTCGAGCACTTAATAAAAATGCCGTGTCGAAGCCTCTTATTCTCCTTCACGGACTCATCTAGAGATACGTTGGAGACGTATCAACTCCCCCAAGCTTAAACCTTTGCTTGTCCTCAAGCAATTCAGTTGATAACTAAAAGTGATAAAGAAAAACTTTTACAAACTCTATTTGCTTTTGTTGTAAACATGCAAAGCCAGCATTCAGGTTTCAGCAAATATTATGAACTAACCATACTCACAATAACACTTAGGTCTCACAATTACTCATATCAATGGCATAATCATCTAGTGAGCCATAATAATAAAACTCGGATGACAACACTTCCTCAAAACAATCATAATGTGATATAACAAAATGGTATCTTGTTAGCCCTTTCTGAGACTGCAAAACATAAATGCAGAGCACCTTTAAAGATCAAGGACTGACTAGACATTGTAATTCATGGTAAAAGAGATCCAGTCAAGTCATACCCAATATAAACCAATAGTAATGAATGCAAATGACAGTGTGCTCTCTAGCGGGTGCTTTTTAATAAGAAGGTGATGACTCAACATAAAAGTAAATAGATAGGCCCTTCGTAGAGGGAAGCAGGGATTTGTAGAGGTGCCAGAGCTCGATTTTAAAATAGAGATTGAATAACATTTTGAGCGGCAGACTTTCACTGTCAACACGACAACTATGAGTGTTGGGGAACGTAGTAATTTCAAAATTTTCCTACGCACATGCAAGATCATGGTGATGCATAGCAACGAGAGGGGAGAGTGTGTCCATGTACCCTCGTAGAACGATAGCAGAAGCATTAATACAACACGGTTGATGTAGTCGTACGTCTTCACGGCCCGACCGATCAAGCACCGAAAGCACGGAACCTCCGAGTTCTTGCACACGTTCAGCTTGATGACATCCCTCGAACTCCGATCCAGCCGAGTGTCGAGGGAGAGTTTTGTCAGCACGACGGCGTGGTGACAATGATGATGTTCTATCGATCCAGGGCTTCGCCTAAGCACCGCTACGATATTATCGATGAGGACTATGGTGGAGAGTGGCACCGCACACGGCTAAGAGATCAATGATCAATTGTTGTGTCTATGGAGTGCCCCCTCCCCCGTATATAAAGGATCAAGGGGGGGAGGTGCGGCCGGCTAGGAGGAGGCGCGCCAGGAGGAGTCCTACTCCCACCGGGAGTAGGACTCCCTCCCTTCCTTGTTGGATTAGGAGAAGGGGGGAAAGAGGAGGGAGAGAGGAAGGAAAGGGGGGGGGCACCACCCCCTCTCCTTGTCCTATTCGGACTAATAGGGGAGGGGCGTGCGGCCCTGCCTTAGCCGCCTCTCCTCTTCTCCACTAAGGCCCACTATGGCCCGTTAAGCCCCCGGGGGGTTCCAGTAACCCCTCAGTACTCCGGTAAAATCCCGATTTCACCCGGAAAACTTCCGATATCCAAATATTGGCTTCAAATGTATTAATCTTTATGTCTCGACCATTTCGAGACTCCTCGTCATGTCCGTGGTCACATCCGGGACTCCGAACAACCTTCGGTACATCAAAACTCATAAACTCATAATATAACCGTCATCGAAACTTTAAGCGTGCGGACCCTACGGGTTCGAGAAGTATGTAGACATGACTGAGACACGTCTCTGGTCAATAACCAATAGCGGAATCTGGATGCTCATATTGGCTCCTACATATTCTATGAAGATCTTTATCGGTCAAACCGCATAACAACATACGTTGTTCCCTTTGTCATCGGTATGTTACTTGCCCGAGCTTCAATCGTCGGTATCTCAATACCTAGTTCAATCTCGTTACCGGCAAGTTTCTTTACTCGTTATGTAATGCATCATTCCGTAACTAATTCATTAGCTACATTGCTTGCAAGGCTTATAGTGATGTGCATTACCGGGAGGGCCCAGAGATACCTCTCCGACAATCAGAGTGACAAAACCTAATCTCGAAATACGCCAACTCAACATGTACCTTTGGAGACACCTGTAGAGCTCCTTTATAATCACCCAGTTACGTTGTGACATTTGGTAGCACACAAAGTGTTCCTCCGGTAAATGGGAGTTGCATAATCTCATAGTTGTAGGAACATGTATAAGTCATGGAGAAAGCAATAGCAACATACTAAACGATCAAGTGCTAAGATAACGGAATGGGTCAAGTCAATCACATCATTCTCCTAATGATGTGATCCCGTTAATCAAATGACAACTCATGTCTATGGTTAGGAAACACAACCATCTTTTATTAACGAGCTAGTCAAGTAGAGGCATACTAGTGACATTATGTTTGTCTATGTATTCACACATGTATTATGTTTTCGGTTAATACAATTATAGCATGAATAATAAACATTTATCATGATATAAGGAAATAAATAATAACTTTATTATTACCTCTAGGGCATATTTCCTTCAATGAGATGGTTGTATCTTCCATACTACATACTCCCCCACCTCCAACAAGCATCAATCCATGGCTTGCTCGAAACAACGAGTGCCTCCAACTAACAACAACCCTAGGAGAGTTTTGTTTAATTATATTGATTTGCTTTGATCTTTTTGCATCATGGGACTGGGCATCCCGGTTACCGGCCCTTTCTCGTGAATGAGGAGCGGAGTCCACTCCTCTTGAGAATAACCCACCTAGCATGGAAGATATAGGCAGCCCTAGTTGAAACATGAGCTGCTAGAGCATACAAAACAGAATTTCATTTGAAGGTTTGGAGTTTGGCACATACAAATTTACTTGGAACGGCAGGTAGATACCGCATATAGGAAGGTATGGCGGACTCATATGGAACAACTTTGGGGTTTAAGGAGTTTGGATGCACAAGCAGTATTCCCGCTTAGTACAGGTGATGGCTACCAAAAGACTTGAAGCGACCAACTGAGAGAGCGACAACAGTCATAAACATGCATTAAAATTAATTCACACCGAGTACAAGCATGAGTAGGATATAATCCACCATGAACATAAATATCATGAAGGCTATGTTGATTTGTTTCAACTACATGCATGAACATGTGCCAAGTCGAGTCACTCAATTCATTCAAAGGAGGATACCATCCCATCATACCAGATCACGATCATTTTAATAACATGTTGACACGCAAGGCAAACCATTATAACTCATAGCTAATCAAGCATGGCACAAGCAATTATAATCTCTAAATGTCATTGCAAATATGTTTACTTCATAATAAGCTGAACCAGGAATGATGAACTCATCATATTTACAAAAACAAAAGAGGTCAAGTTCATACCAGCTTTTCTCATCTCAATCAGTCCATAATATATCGGCATCATTGCCTTTCACTTGCACGACCGAACGATGTGTATAATAATAATAGTGCAAGTGCGTTGGACTAAGCTGGAATCTGCAAGCATTCAACTCAAGAGAGCAGACAAAGTAATATGGGCTCTAAGTTAAATAAACAATCATGCATATGAGAGCCACTAAACATTTACAATATGGTCTTCTACTCTCGACCCCCAAAGGAAAGAAAAGAAAAATAAAACTATTTACGTGGGAAAGCTCCCAACAAACAAGAAGAAGAACGAGAAATCTTTTTGGGTTTTCATTTTAATTTCTACTACAAGCATGGAAATTAAACTAACTATTTTTTTGGTTTTTCTTAAGGTTTATCAAACACACAAGAAGAAAACTAGAAAAAGAAATTTAAACTAGCATGGATAATACAATGAAAGAGTATGAGCACCAACAACTAGAATAGTGTGTGAACATGAATGTAAAGTCGGTGAGAAATACGTACTCCCTCAAGCTTAGGCTTTTGGCCTAAGTTGGTTTAACGCCAAGGGTACTGGCTGATATCTGTAGTTGTAACTGGGATCGCACTGAGATGCAGTAGCAAATGCCTCCTGAGCTGTGGCATGTTGGCGAGCCACCTCCGCTCTTCCCTCGTGTTCAGCTGCTTCCTCCATTCAATATAAACATGTATCCGGTTTGCGATTAAGAACTGCACAAACTGATAGCTCCACCGTTCAATATAAACATGTATCTGGTTTGCGATTTAGAATCGTCCGGATCAGTGTCAAAGCTTGCATCGACGTTACCATTTACGACTAGCTCTTTGTCACCTCCATAAACGAGAAACATATCCTTAGTCCTTTTATGGTATTTCAGGATATTCTTGACCACTGTCCAGTGATCCACTCCTGGATTACTTTGGTACCTCCCTGCTAAACTTATTGCTAAGCATACATCAGGTCTAGTACACAGCATTGCATACATGATAGAGCCTATGGCTGAAGCATAGGGAACATCTTTCATTTTCTCTCTATCTTCTGCTGTGGTCGGGCATTGAGTCTGACACAACTTCACACCTTGTAATACAGGCAAGAACCCTTTCTTTGCTTGATCCATTTTGAACTTTTTCAAAACTTTATCAAGGTATGTGCTTTGTGAAAGTCCAATTAAGCATCTTGATCTATCTCTATAGATCTTGATGCCTAATATGTAAGCAGCTTCACCGAGGTCTTTCAACGAAAAACTTTTATTCAAGTATCCTTTTATGCTATCCAGAAATTCTATATCATTTCCAATCAACAATATGTCGTCTACATATAATATTAGAAATGCTACAGATCTCCCACTCACTTTCTTGTAAATACAGGCTTCTCCAAAAGTCTGAATAAAACCATATGTTTTGATCACACTATCAAAGCGTTTATTCCAACTCCGAGAGGCTTGCACCAGTCCATAAATGGATCGCTGGAGCTTGCACACTTTGTTAGCACCCTTTGGATTGACAAAACCTTCTGGTTGCATCATATACAACTCTTCTTCTAGAAATCCATTCAGGAATGCAGTTTTGACATCCATTTGCCATATTTCATAATCATAAAATGTGGAAATTGCTAACATGATTCGGACAGACTTAAGCATCGCTACAGGTGAGAAAGTCTCATCGTAGTCAACCCCTTGAACTTGTCGAAAACCTTTCACAATATGTCGAGCTTTGTAGACAGTAATATTACCATCAGCGTCAGTCTTCTTCTTGAAGATCCATTTATTCTCGATGGCTTGCCAATCATCAGGCAAGTCAACCAAAGTACATACTTTGTTCTCATACATGGATCCCATCTCAGATTTCATGGCCTCAAGCCATTTTGCGTAATCTAGGCTCATCATCGCTTCCTCATAGTTCATAGGTTCACCATGGTCAAGTAACATGACTTCCAGAATAGGATTACCGTACTACTCTGGTGCGGATCTTACTCTGGTAGACCTACGAGGTTCAGCAGTTACTTGATCTGAAGTTTCATGATCAATACTATTAGCTTCCTCACTAATTGGTGTAGTTGTCACAAGAACTGGTTTCTGTGGTGAACTACTTCCCAATAAGGGAGCAAGTACAGTTACCTCATCAAGTTCTACTTTCCTCCCACTCACTTCTTTCGAGAGAAATTCCTTCTCTAGAAAGGATCCGAATTTAACAACAAAAGTCTTGCCTTCAGATTTGTGATAGAAGGTGTACCCAATAGTCTCCTTTGGGTATCCTACGAAGACACATTTCTCCGATTTGGGTTCGAGCTTATCTGGTTGAAGTTTCTTTACATAAGCATCGCAGCCCCAAACATTAAGAAACGACAACTTTGGTTTCTTGCCAAACCACAGTTCATAAGGCGTCGTCTCAACGGATTTTGATGGTGCCCTATTTAACGTGAATGCAGCCGTCTCTAAAGCATAACTCCAAAACGATAGCGGTAAATCAGTAAGAGACATCATAGATCGCACCATATCTAGTAAAGTACGATTACGATGTTCGGACACACCATTATGTTGTGGTGTTCCAGGTGGCGTGAGTTGCGAAACTATTCCGCATTGTTTCAAATGTAAACCAAACTCGTAACTCAAATATTCTCCTCCACGATCAGATCGTAGAAACTTTATTTTCTTGTTACGATGATTTTCCACTTCACTCTGAAATTCTTTGAACTTCTCAAATGTTTCAGACTTATGTTTCATTAAGTAGATATACCCATATCTTCTTAAATCATCTATGAAGGTGAGAAAATAACGATACCCGCCGCGAGCCTCAATGTTCATTGGACCACACACATCAGTATGTGTGATTTCCAACAAATCTGTTGCTCGCTCCATAGTTCCGGAGAACGGTGTTTTAGTCATCTTGCCCATGAGGCACGGTTCGCAAGTACCAAGTGATTCATAATCAAGTGATTCCAGAAGTCCATCAGTATGGAGTTTCTTCATGCACTTTACACCAATATGACCCAAACGGCAGTGCCACAAATAAGTTGCACTATCATTATCAACTCTGCATCTTTTGGTTTCAACATTATGAATATGTGTATCACCACTATCGAGATTTAGTAAAAATAGACCATTCTTCAAGGGTGCATGACCATAAAAGATATTACTCATATAAATAGAACAACCATTATTCTCTGATTTAAATGAATAACTGTCTCGCATCAAATAAGATCCAGATATAATGTTCATGCTTAAAGTTGGCACCAAATAACAATTATTTAGGTCTGAAACTAATCCCGAAGGTAGATGTAGAGGTAGCGTGCCGACCGCGATCAGATCGACTTTGGAACCATTTCCCACGCACATCGTCACCTCGTCCTTAGCCAATCTTCGCTTAATCCATAGTCCCTGTTTCGAGTTGCAAATATTAGCAATAGAACCAGTATCAAATACCCAGGTGCTACTGCGAGCATTAGTAAGGTACACATCAATAACATGTATATCACATATACCTTTGTTCACCTTGCCATCCTTCTTATCCGCCAAATACTTGGGGCAGTTCCGCTTCCAGTGACCAGTCTATTTGCAGTAGAAGCACTCAGTCTCAGGCTTAGGTCCAGAATTGGGTTTCTTATCTTGAGCAGCAACTTGTTTGCCGTTCTTATTGAAGTTACCCTTCTTATTCCCTTTACCCTTTTTCTTGAAACTGGTGGTCTTATTGACCATCAACACTTGATGCTCCTTTTTGATTTCTACCTCCGCAGCTTTTAGCATTGCGAAGAGCTCGAGAATAGTTTTGTCCATCCCTTGCATATTATAGTTCATCACGAAGCTCTTGTAGCTTGGTGGCAGTGATTGAAGAATTCTGTCAATGACACTATCATCAGGAAGATTAACTCCCAGTTGAATCAAGTGATTATTATACCCAGACATTTTGAGTATATGTTCACTGACAGAACTATTCTCTTCTATCTTGCAACTATAGAACTTATTGGAGACTTCATATCTCTCAATCCGGGCATTTGCTTGAAATATTAACTTCAACTCTTGGAACATCTCATATGCTCCATGACGTTCAAAACATCATTGAAGTCCCGGTTCTAAGCCGTAAAGAATGGCACACTGAACTATAGAGTAGTCATCAACACGCCACTGCCAGGCATTCACAATGTCTGCAGTAGCTGGCGCAGGTGGTACACCTAGCGGTGCTTCCAGGACGTAACTCTTGTGTGCAGCAATGAGGATAATCCTCAAGTTAAAGACCCAGTCCGTGTAATTGCTACCATCATCTTTCAACTTAGCTTTCTCAAGGAACGCATTAAAATTCAACGGAACAACAACACGAACCATCTATCTACAACAAACATAGACAAGCAAAATACTATCAGGTACCAAGTTCATGATAAATTTAAGTTCAGTTAATCATATTACTTAAGAACTCCCACTTAGATAGACATCCCTCTAATCATCTAAGTGATCACGTGATCCAAATCAACTAAACCATGTCCGATCATCATGTGAGATGGAGTAGTTTTGAATGGTGAACAACACTATGTTGATCATATCTATTATATGATTCACGCTCGACCTTTCGGTCTCAGTGTTCCAAGACCATATCTGTATATGCTAGGCTCGTCAAGTTTAACCTGAGTATTCCGCGTGTGCAACTGTTTTGCACCCATTGTATTTGAACGTAGAGCTGATCACACCCGATCATCACGTGGTGTCTCAGCACGAAGAACTTTCACAACTGTGCATACTCAGGGAGAACACTTATTCCTTGAAATTTAGTGAGAGATCACCTTATAATGCTACCATCAATCAAAGCAAAATAAGATGCATAAAGGATAAACATCACATGCAATCAATATAAGTGATATGATATGGTCATCATCATCTTGAGCTTGTGATCACCATCTCTGAAGCACCGTCATGATCACCATCATCACCGGCGCGACACATTGATCTTCATCATAGCATCGTTGTCGTTTCGCCACCTATTGCTTCTACGACTATCGCTACCGCTTAGTGATAAAGTAAAGCAATTACAGGGCGATTGCATTGCATACAATAAAGCAATAACCATATGGCTCCTACCAGTTGCCGATAACTCGGTTACAAAACATGATCATCGCATACAATAAAATATAGCATCACGTCTTGACCATATCACATCACAACATGCCCTGCAAAAACAAGTTAGACGTCCTCTACTTTGTTGTTGCAAGTTTTACGTGGCTACTACGGGCTGAGCAAGAACCGTTCTTACCTACCCATCAAAACCACAACGATAGTTCGTCAAGTTAGTGTTGTTTTAACGTTCTCAAGGACCGGGCGTAGCCACACTCGGTTCAACTAAAGTTGGAGAAACTGACACCCGTCAGCCACCTATGTGCAAAGCACGTCGGTAGAACCAGTGTCGCGTAAGCGTACGCGTAATGCCGGACCGGGCCGCTTCATCCAACAATACCGGCGAACCAAAGTATGACATGCTGGTAAGCAGTATGACTTGTATCGTCCACAACTCACTTGTGTTCTACTCGTGCATATAACATCTATGCATAAAACTTGGCTCTAATGCCACTGTTGGGGAACATAGTAATTTCAAAATTTTCCTACGCACACGCAAGATCATGCTGATGCATATCAACAAGAGGGGAGAGTGTGTCCACGTACCCTCATAGACCGAAAGCGGAAGCGTTAGTACAACGCGGTTGATGTAGTCGTACGTCTTCACGGCCTGACCGATCAAGCACCGAAAGCACGGCACCTCCAAGTTCTTGCACACGTTCAGCTCGATGACGTCCCTCAAACTCTGATCCATCCGAGTGTCGAGGGAGAGTTTTGTCAGCATGGCGGCGTGGTGACGATGATGATGTTCTACCGACGCAGGGCTTGGCCTAAGCACCGCTACGATATTATCGATGTGGACTATGGTGGAGGGGGCCACTGCACACGGCTAAGAGATCAATGATCAATTGTTGTGTCTATGGGGTGCCCCCATCCCCCGTATATAAAGGAGCAAGGGGGGAGGTGCAGCCGGCTAGGAGGAGGCGCTCCAGGAGGAGTCCTACTCCCACCGGGAGTAAGACTCCCTCCCTTCCTTGTTGGATTAGGAGAAGGGGGAAAGAGGAGAGAGAGAGGAAGGAAAGGGGGGCGCCGCCCCCCTCTCCTTGTCCTATTCGGACTAAGGGGGGAGGGGCACGCGACCCTGCCCTAGCCGCCTCTCCTCTTTTCCACTAAGGCCCACTATGTCCCATTAAGCCCCTGGGGGGTTCCGGTAACCCCTCGGTACTCCGGTAAAATCCCGATTTCACCCGGAACACTTCCGATATCCAAATATAGGCTTCCAATATATTAATCTTTATGTCTTAACCATTTCGAGACTCCTCATCATGTCCGTGATCACATCCGGGACTCCGAACAACCTTCGGTACATCAAAACTCATAAACTCATAATATAACCGTCATCGAAACTTTAAGCGTGCAGACCCTACGGGTTCGAGAACTATGTAGACATGACTGAGACATGTCTCCGGTCAATAACCAATAGCGGAACCTAGATGCTCATATTGGCTCCTACATATTCTACGAAGATCTTTATCGGTCAAACCGCATAACAACATACGTTGTTCCCTTTGTCATTGGTATGTGTCGGATTTCGGGTTCCGGGAGACCCTCTAGGTTCGAACACTGGGGTGCGTGCGGAGATCTCGCCCTCTACCTACGTGCACCTCGCCGCCTCACTAGGATCTAAGCTATGGAAAGAATAACACAAGAGACACAGGGTTTATACTAGTTCGGGCCACCATTGTGGTGTAATACCCTACTCTAGTTTGTGGTGTGGTGGATTGCCTCTTGGGCTGATGAAGAACAATACAAGGAAGAGCAGCCTCGCGAGGGTCTGTTCTTGGCTGGTGCGATGAACTGCTAGAAGGGGTTCAGTCGCCCTTTCTACTGGTTTCCGGATGATGATCCCCCCATCCTTGTGGGTGGCTAGTCCTATTTATAGGCAAAGGCCCTGGGCCTCTTCCCAAATATTGAGCGGGAAGGGCGCCAACAATTGGCCATTTTGAAGGGGAACATCTAGTACACTTATCCCGACTAAAGTTGGTCCTCGCCTGCCAAAGGCTCTGGTGGTGACGCCGGCTTGGGCTCCACGATGACCTCCATCCTGCCGTTCTGCTGGTCTTGGTCTTGTTGCACCGAAATGGCTGCCTTTGCTTGATACTCTTGCCTGCGCTTGCTCCCTATACACCAAAGAGGAAACAAGGACTCTACACAGGCCGGCATCCGCCTGGTGCCCGCCTGGCTTTGGTCGTCATGGCTTGCATCATGGGCACCTCATGAGGTACCCCGCCTTGATCTCTCTGCCTCCTCGCGAGCCAGCCTGACGAGGCCGTGCCTGAGGAAGCTTCCTGTCGCCCACCCCGCGAGGCTTGGCCCCTCGCGAGGGTCTTGAGCTCGTGCTGATGAAGATGGGCCATGCTGGGACGCCCCTTGAGCCACGCCGCGTGCCGCAGGCAGGCAAGTCTGGGGACCCCCGTTCCCAGAACACCGACAGTAGCCCCCAGGCCCAAGGCGTGCCCGGACTTGGCTGAGCAGAGAAGCGAAGGGGTAAGTGCGAAGCGCCGCGGGCCCTAACATCCTGCGGCCTCGGGCGTCGTGTGGTGGTTGATTGGACGTGGGTGGCCCTGCTCCCCCACGCCTCCTCATTTTGCGCCCAGCTAGGCGGACCCGTGGTTGCACACAGTCTTTCCTCTTTTCGTCGCTCGACCATCCCCTGCTCTTCCTCCTCTCGAGCTCCAGTCTCTGCTTCCAATCCAATCTCGAATCCTCCCTCTTCCCGTCGCCATGGCTCCAACGAAGAAGGGAAAAGGGAAGAAACCGGTGTCTCCGCCTCGCTCGCCGTCGTCGGCGGCTCCCACCGTCAATAGGTCGATCATACTCAACTGAGAAGGCTTGGGCAAGGTCAGCTCTGCTCTGGCCACCATCTTCAACGAGTGCGGGAGGACGACGGCCTGGCCCGCATCCCACTTCTCCATTGACAGGGTAGTCATCGAGGTCCAGTACTTTGCCGATGCCCTGTGGGCAGGATTGGTTCCCCCCTTTTCCGATTTCTCCAACCTGTGCTTTCCCATTACCAGATCCATATGATGCATTTGGGTCCTGAATCCATTACTCTTCTTGCCGTCTTCACCTTTGTCTGTGAGGCAATGATGGGCGTCCCTCCTTCAGTTGCCTTGCTGCGTCACTTCTTCTCTCTGCGCCTCGTCGACCCCACCCAATGCTCAGGGTGCGTGAGCTTCATTGCCGCGCCGGAAACAGCGGCTTCAGGGATTGATTTCCGCCTTCCTCCGTCCACGCCTGGATTCCATGAGCGGTGGTTGTACGTGGATGTAGGGGTGCCCAGCCCCCCGCTGTCCCCAATTCAGGCTGGGGCTAGGAGACGCTCACGAGCCCCCGGCTCATCTTTGTCTGGCGTCGCTTCGCGCTCTTGAGGGAGCTCGGCGTGACGGCGCCCAAGGTGGTGAAGGAGTTCCTGCTATGCCGCATTGCTCCTCTCCAGCGCCACTCCCGTCGGATGTGGTCCTTCAGCGGGCGGGAAGATCACATGAGGCTCCAAGAGGAGGACCTGACGCCCGAAGCGCTGAAGAAAATTCTCTTGGTCTTGACGGGGGACCCTTCCCCCGGAAGTGTCCGGCGAGAGGGGGCTTTGCTGTACCTTTGCTCAAACAGGGGCGACTTTGTGAAGAAGATGCCCACCTTCCAAGAATGGGGGTTGCGCCCCGCTGGCCTCACGGGGCCTCGTGAGAACCCAGTGGTGGTGACTGCTCTCCCAGTCACCCACGACGGTCCTTCCTCGAGTGGCAGAGCAGTGAGGCATGGGCCGCCGGAGGCTGAGGGGGCCCTCGCCGGAGTGACGACGCCAGCCGGCACTCCGGAGGGGGCAGCTCCTGAGGCCCGTACTACTGTGGCTGGATGCGCTGAGCCGCTGCCCACGGCGCCCGTGGTTGAGGCCCCTGGGGCCCCAGCTATTCTTCTTGGTGAGGCGACCAGTGGCGTGCATCAGGACGACGCCCCAGACGCTGGGCATCTTGATGCTTATTCCTCGCTGCAGGCTGACCCCTGCGCTCAGCTCCTGGGTCGCTTCCGTGTGGACTTCCAGGCTCTCCGAAAGAAAAGTGAGGCCTTGGGTGACGATTACCCTTGCTGCCTATGGAAGCGCAGGAAGTATTTCGCCTTTAATGAGTAAGCCTTCCCCTTTCCTAGCTCTTGATCCTCCTGTTGCTCTGGCTGATCCTTGCTCTGCAGGGCCCTTCATGCCGAGCTCACGGAGATGGCTGAGGAACCATCCCCCAGGCTCCACCCTCTCCACCGTCTTCGAGCGCTCCAAGCTCAAGCAGAGCCCTTCCTGTGAGGCCGGTCGGAGAGGTGAGCCATCCTGTGGTGCATCGCGGCTCTGCACGCCTCGCGACCCTCCTTCGCGAGCCTCCTCAAGGCATAGCCAGCCTGCCTTGTGCTTCGCGTCTGGTCATGGATGGCGATTGACTGAGGTCGGCCCTGCGCTCTTCATTTGGGGAAGGGCTGGCTCCTGGACGGGCTTCTGGCGCTGCGTGCCCGGCCATCCCGAGGGCGCCAGCCCCCAGCCCCCTACCCATAGGGGGAGTGCTGATTCGTGGCCCCCCGCGCTTACTTGGGGCGGATGACGACGCAGAAGACGTGCTCGAGCGCACCCGGAGGTGTTGCGTTCTTCGCCAAGGGTTTCTCCAGAGGGCGGCTGACGCAGTGAGCCGGCTTGGTGAAGAGCTTGATGATGAGGATGCGCCCCTTGAGGCTGAGGGCCTGCGCCTGGCTGAAGAGAGGCGCAAGCTGAAGGCGGCTGTTGCCCTTGCGGGCCACCAGCGTGACATCGACAACGAGGAGGCCGAGGCGTTGCTGGCGGCCTCTCGAGAGGCTCGTTCCCGGGCCGTCAAGGAGGCCCGAGAGGCTGACCGGCGGCGTGAGGCGGCGGATGAGCGGGCGCGGGAACTCCTGGCCCGGTGCCATTCCCTGGAGCAGCATGTGGAGCTGCGTGAGATGGCCCTTGCATCGATGAAGGTGGCTTCGGTTGACCAGGTAGAGCGCCTGAGGCGTGAGGAGGCGCTGATGCTGGAAGCTGTAGAGCGCGCGCGATCTTGAACGTCTGGAGACGAGAGAGCATTTGGTGATGCAGGCGGAGGATGACGTCGCTGCGCATGAGATCCAAGTTCTGGAAGAGGTTGAACGCGGGGTGACGGTGGCCCGCTTGAACCTTGAGCGCGAGTTCGAGGAGAGGCTGGGGTTAATCTGGGTTGAGGCTGAAGGCAGGACCGCCGCCCTGAGGGCCAAGCTGGAGTAAGTGACGCGGTGGGCCGATGCTTCCCGGGCCGCCCTCGACGTGGCGCAGGAGGAGCTGACTACCTCCCGCGCTGAGGTGCTTCTTCTCCGCCAGCGGGTGGACGAGGCTGAGGCCATTGCGCGGCAGAACGAGGACGAGATACGTCAGCGGCGGCTTCTGGAGCACGAGCACGGCCCCATGCTCACCACGCTTCGGGAGAGAGCCAACGCAGCCCTGGGTAACATCTGCGAGGCGGCTGTTGACGAGCCCCACATAGTCAACTATGCTGGCAATCTTCAGTTCTTCACCGACATGGTGACGCAGCTGGAGGCGCGGTTGGTCGGAGCCAACAGGCTTGTGGAGGAGAGGGGCAGCGCCCTGCTTGGGCGTGCCTTCTCGCGTGTCTTCAGCTACCTTCAGGACATGGACCCCAACTTCGACTTTGATGCCGCCATCGCCCCAGTACCCCAGGCCGTCCGGGGCGACCTGGCGTGCTGGATGGAAGACAATGTGGATGCCCTTGTCAGGTTCTTTGCTTCTGATAACGACGACGCAGTCGTGGCTGCTGATGAAGGTGACGTGGTGAACGGCCCTGACGCTGCTGCCGGTGGCGCAGAGAACGACGGCAAGGCCAGCGACGCCAGCGACGATTCAGGAGGCGCTCCTGAGGATGCATTGGGGGATTTATCCGATTGACCGCGTGTTATCCCTGCTTCTTTACCCTGCGCGGATAGAGTTCCGGCCTTGCCCTGAAGGTTGTAAGAGCATTTTGGGAGGGGGAGCCCCTCATGTAAAACTCGCATTCAACGTCTTAGTAGATGCAATATCACCCGTACGCCTGTGCCAAGCGGCTGACTTCGCGACGAGCTGGTTGGCTTGTTTACCTTCGACCCGCGTGGGCCTCGAGTTAGCCTGCGGAGGGCTGTGGCATCTCGAGCGTCTCCTGAACCCACCGAACCTGTAATGAAAACATCCTGAGAGGGCGCGGCGGCGGCAGTCTGGGCTGCACGCAAGCTAGGCCTGGCCCGGCTCGTGAGGGGCTCACGAGGGGAGGCAGCTGAGGCAAAGTGGTAACCAGAACGCGAGAGATTGCTCGAACAAGACCCAACACCCCTTCCCCGAACACACGCAAATCTTCGAGCTCAAATCCAACTTAAATTCAATGGGGGAAAACGACAACCAAGGGGAAAAGCAACGAAAGCAGAAAAAAGGCCGCGTCCGGCACCTAGTCTAGTCTTGGACGTCTTCTCACCAGCGCGGAGCTAAGTGCTGCCACTGGGCGTGGGAGGGAGCCCCAGGGCCTGTGGCCGGCACCCCGGAGACTCCGGGGCATGTACAGCCCCACTCATTATTATGTGAGAGTGTCACGGGGTGGCGAGCTTCACAGGCACTGGGCCTTCTTCACAGGTACTGGCCTTGCTTCATATCGCCAGACGAGGGCCCCGCCTTGCGCCTCACTCTAGTGCCACCGACGACGACTGGAAACCAGGACGCCGCCGATGGGGTAGAGCGGTCGCCAGCGGTTCCCCCGACGACCACGGGTCCTCTGCCAGGGGCAGGCCCTGAGGCACCTCCCCAGCAGAGGGCCTACCTCCTGAGGGTGCCTTGCTCCGAACGCCGCGGTGGTGATGTCGGATCTTGGCCCCTCTCCTGCAGCCCCCGGTGCCCTCCTCCTGAGGGGTAGGAAGCTGCGGGAGTTGGGCAGCCGCCCGTTGTGGTGACCTGCACCTCCTGTGATCCATGGTTGGCGTATACCTGCTCCTGAGGAATTAGTGGTACCTGATAATCGTTGCTTCCAGCGTAGCCGACGGGGCCTTCTCGGGGCTCCTGGAAGAGTTCAGCTCCCGGTGCCTCGTCCCCCCAGCTTGGGCCGAGGAGCGAGCCTTGTTCGTCCTCAGGCGCGCGCCCTTGGTCCATCATGTGGGGCACGTACTCTTCTGGGGCCGCCACCCCGAAGGCCGCGCCATAGCGCTCCGCGTGCCACGCAGTTCTGCTTGATGCGCCCGCCTGGGGGTGGTACCACGGCGGTCCTCCGGTGCCACGGGTTGTGGCGAGTCCTTCTTCGATGGCCAAGGGCGGAGGCAGCGCCGCTGCTGGCGCGGTGCTGACAGCCTGGCCGGCGTTGGGGTGGCCTTGGAGTCCGCTTGGGGCTGCATGGGCGTGTATGGAGCCTCCGTGCGGGCCTCCCTGGACCTGAGGTGGGAGTTGGATGCAGAAGGGGGGAGCCCCCGAGGCGGCGAAGCCGAGGAGCTCTACCACCCGCTCTAGCAGCACGTCGTGGCCGCCTTCCAGCAGCCTGCATTGCAGTAGCTCTCGGGCCACTGTGAGCGTGGCCCTCGAGTTCGCCTGCTCCCGTCGGGTGTACGGCGCCATGGCCGCAGAGTGGTGGGAGGCCCTCGCCGCTGACCGCGCCTGCCTCTATGTGAGAGCTGTCGTTGCCTGTCCGCGCCGCCCGCGGCCCGCAGCGCCCTGCAGACCGCGAGCTACCTGGGCATGGGGTTGCCTATGGCGAGCGTCTCTGCGTGGGCGGGCCAGGCCTCCCAAGGATCACGGTTTCCTGCCTGGTCGCCAGACATGATGATGACGATGTGACGGGATGTGAAGCGGCAGAAGGTGGATTCCGGCGCACCCCTACCTGGCGCGCCAAATGTCAGATTTCGGGTTTCGGCAGACCCTCTAGGTTCGAACACTAGGGTGCGCGGGAAGATCTCTCCCTCTACCTACCTGCACCTCGCCGCCTTGCTAGGATCTAAGCTATGGAAAGAGCAACACAAGAGACACAGGGTTTATACTAGTTCGGGCCACCATTGTGGTGTAATACCGTACTCTAGTTTGTGGTGTGGTGGATTGCCTCTTGGGCTGATGAAGAACAATACAAGGAAGAGCAGCCTCGCGAGGGTCTGTTCTTGGCTGGTGCGATGAACTGCTAGAGGGGGTTCAGTCGCCCTTTCTACTGGTTTCCGTATGATGATCCCACCCCCATCCTTCTGGGTGGCTAGTCCTATTTATAGGCAAAGGCCCTGGGCCTCTTCCCAAATATTGAGCGAAAAGGGCGCCAACAATTGGCCATTTTGAAGGGGAACATCTAGTACACTTATCCTGACTAAAGTTGGTCCTCGCCTGCCAAAGGCTCTGGTGGTGACGCCGACTTGGGCTCCACGATGACATCCATCCTGCCGTTCTGCTGGTCTTGGTCTTGTTGCACCGAAATGGCTGCCTTAGCTTGATACTCTTGCCTGCGCTTGCTCCCTATACACCAAATAGGAAACAAGGACTCTGCGCAGGCCGACGCCCGCCTGGCTTTGGTCATCATGGCTTGCGTCATGGGCACCTCGTGAGGTACCCTGCCTTGATCTCTCCGCCTCCTCGCGAGCCAGCCTGACGAGGCCGTGCCTGAGGAAGCTTCCTGTCGCCCACATCGCGAGGCTTGGCCCCTCGCGAGGGCCTTGAGATCGTGCTGATGAAGATGGGCCATGCTGGTCTGCCCCTTGAGCCATGCCGCGGGCCGCAGGCAGGCAAATCTGGGGACCCCCGTTCCCAGAACGCCGACAGTATGTTACTTTCCCGAGATTCGATCGTCGGTATCTCAATACCTAGTTCAATCTCGTTACCGGCAAGTCTCTTTACTCGTTATGTAATGCATCATTCCATAACTAACTCATTAGCTACATTGCTTGCAAGGCTTATAGTGATGTGCATTACCGAGAGGGCCCAGAGATACCTCTCCGACAATCGGAGTGACAAAACCTAATCTCGAAATACGCCAACTCAACATGTACCTTTGGAGACACCTGTAGAGCTCCTTTATAATCACCCAGCTACGTTCTGACATTTGGTAGCACACAAAGTGTTCCTCTGGTAAACGGGAGTTGCATAATCTCATAGTTGTAGGAACATGTATAAGTCATGGAGAAAGCAATAGCAACATACAAAACGATCAAGTGCTAAGCTAACGGAATGGGTCAAGTCAATCACATCATTCTCCTAATGATGTGATCCCGTTAATAAAATAATAATTCATGTCTATGGTTAGGAAACACAACCATCTTTGATTAACGAGCTAGTCAAGTAGAGGCATACTAGTGACATTATGTTTGTCTATGTATTCACACATGTATTATGTTTCATGTTAATACAATTCTAGCATGAATAATAAACATTTATCATGATATAAGGAAATAAATAATAACTTTATTATTGCCTCTAGGGCATATTTCCTTCAATGAGATGGTTGTATCTTCCATACTACATGCATTATAGGCAGTTCCCAAACAGAATGGTAAAAGTTTATACTCCCCCACCACCAACAAGCATCAATCCATGGCTTGCTCGAAACAACGAGTGCCTCCAACTAACAACAACCCTGGGGGAGTTTTGTTTAATTATATTGATTTGCTTTGATCTTTTTGGATCATGGGACTGGGCATCCCGGTTACCGGCTCTTTCTCGTGAATGAGGAGTGGAGTCCACTCGTCTTGAGAATAACCCACCTAGCATGGAAGATATAGGCAGCCCTAGTTGAAACATGAGCTGCTAGAGCATAAAAAACAGAATTTCATTTGAAGGTTTGGAGTTTGGCACATACAAATTTACTTGGAACAACAGGTCGATACCGCATATAGGAAGGTATGGCGGACTCATATGGAACAACTTTGGGGTTTAAGGAGTTTGGATGCACAAGCAGTATTCCCGCTTAGTACAGGTGAAGGCTAGCAAAAGACTGGGAAGCGACCAACTGAGAGAGCGACAACAGTCATAAACATGCATTAAAATTAATTCACACCGAGTACAAGCATGAGTAGGATATAATCCACCATGAACATAAATATCATGAAGGCTATGTTGATTTGTTTCAACTACATGCGTGAACATGTGCCAAGTCGAGTCACTCAATTCATTCAAAGGAGGATACCATCCCATCATACCACATCTCAATAATTTTAATAGCATGTTGACACGCAAGGTAAACCATTATAATTCATAGTTGATCAAGCATGGCACAAGTAACTATAATCTCTTAATGTCATTGCAAATATGTTTACTTCATAATAAGCTGAACCAGGAACGATGAACTCATCATATTTACAAACACAAAAGAGGTCAAGTTCATACCAGCATTTCTCATCTCAATCAGTCCATTATATATCGTCATCATTGCCTTTCACTTGCACGACCGAACGATGTGTATAATAATAATAGTGCACGTGTGCTGGACTAAGCTGGAATCTGCAAGCATTCATCTCAAGAGAGAAGACAAAGTAATATGGGCTCTAAGTTAAATAAACAATCATGCATATGAGAGCCACTAAACATTTTCAATATGGTCTTCTACTCTCGACCCCCAAAGGAAAGAAAAGAAAAATAAAACTATTTACACGGGAAAGCTCCCAACAAACAAGAAGAAGAACGAGAAATCTTTTTGGGTTTTCATTTTAATTTCTACTACAAGCATGGAAATTAATCTAACTATTTTTTTTGGTTTTTCTTAAGGTTTACCAAACACACAAGAAGAAAACTAGAAAAAGAAATTTAAACTAGATGGATAATACAATGAAAGAGTATGAGCACCGACAACTAGAATACTGTGTGAACATGAATGTAAAGTCGGTGAGAAATACGTACTCCCTCAAGCTTAGGCTTTTGGCCTAAGTTGGTTTAAAGCCAAGGGTAGCCTGGCTGATATCCGTAGTTGTAACTAGGGTCACACTGAGATGCAGCAGCAAATGCCTCCTGAGCTGCGGCATGTTGGCGAGCCGCCTCCGCTCTTCCCTCGTGTTCAGCTGCTTCCTCCCTGGTAACAACATATCTTCCTTTTTCCTGGTAATCAAAGAGGAAAGAAGTAGGAAGAGTAACATGGACAGAGTTATGTCTGTCAAAGATTAGTCGATACTGGAGGAATTGTTCATTCCTCCTAAGAAAATGATGTTTGACCATAGCGTCATAATCTAAATAAGCAGGAGGCAACATTATATCACCCTCCCGTGGGGATATACCAAGATAATTGGCCACACGGGTCGCATAAATTCCTCCAAATAAATCTCCAGCCCAACCATTATTATGCAACCTACATGCAACTATTGCCCCCAAGTTATAATTTTTATAACCTAACAGGGCACTCTTTAGGACACAAAGATTAGGGACACACATACGACAAGCTTCATCTTTACCGTTAATGCATCTACCAATAAAGAGAGCAAAATAATGTATAGCAGGAAAATGAATGCTCCCTATGGTAGCTTGTGCTATATCCCTAGATTCTCCCACAGTAATACTAGCAAGAAAGTCTCTAAATCCATATTTGTGGGGATCATTAATATTACCCCACTGTGGAAGTTTGCAAGCAGTTGTAAAATCCTCTAAGTCCATGGTGTAAGATGTATCATAGATATCAAACAGGACACTTGGAGAATTACGTGAACATTTATATTTAAACCTTCGCACAAATGAATCACTCAACTGATAGTACTGAGGACACTTATCTTGTAAGAAGTCCTCCAGATCGGCATTACGCACATATGCATCAAATTCCTCCTTAAAGCCTGCTTTGACCATAAAATCATCAGATGGCCACTCACAAGCTCGTACTTCTGCGTCCCTTGGTAGTTCATCATCTTGCTCACACATAGCAATCCTGGGTCCTTTCTTTATTGAGGAACCACCTTGGTACATTCTCCTAGACATATTTCTTTTTCTGAAAAATTTCTGAAATTTTAGTAACTTCAAAATAAAAGTGAATAAAATTAAACAAGATTGGTAGCAACTACTCCTACAAGTGCCTAGGGCCTATATCATGCATTAGAATTGCTTGGGACATCATAAATTTAACATGCAAGCTCAAGAACATGGTCACCTATGCAGCAAAAATTTGCAATGAATGAAGCACTAGAACAAAAACTAATTGGACCAATGGAGGAGTCACATACCAAGCAACAATCTCCCAAAGCAGTTTTGTGAATGGAGCTTTGAACAAGGAGATCAAAAATCGCAGCAAAATGAGCTAGAACTCGTGCTTGATCTGGATGGGGATTTTTTTGGGAAGAAGATGGAGTGTGTGGGTGCTGGCATAAGTGGAGGGGGGCCACCATGGGCCCACGAGACAGGGGGTGCGCCCAGGGGGTGTGGGCGCGCCCTCCACTCTCATGGCCTGGTGCTTGCCCCTTCTGCAGTGTTTTCAGTGCCTAGAATCCTCAAATATTACGTAAAAATCATACTAAATTTGCAGGGCATTTGGAGCACTTTTATTTTTGGGATATTTTTTTATTGCCCGGATAAATCAAAAAACAGACGGATAATACTATTTTTGCTTTATTTATTTTAAATAACAGAAAGTAAAAAGAGGGTACAGAGGGTTGTGCCTTCTAGTTTCATCCATCTCATGATCATCAAAATGAACCCACTAACAAGGTTGATCAAGTCTTGTTAAAAAACTCATTCTGAATAACATGGAACCGGAGAAATTTCGAATAACACTAAGTTACCTCAACGGGGATATGAACATCCCCAATAATAAGAATATCATACTGTTTCTTGACAGTGGGATGAGGAAATTCAAAACCTCCAATAATGATAGTTGGAACTTTTCCAATAGAATTGATGCTATGAACTTGAGATTGTTTCCTCGGAAAGTGTACCATATGCTCATTACCATTAACATGAAAAGTGACATTGCCTTTGTTGCAATCAATAACAGCCCCTGCAGTATTCAAAAAGGGTCTACCAAGGATAATCGACATATTATCGTCCTCGGGAATATCAAGAATAACAAAGTCCGTTAAGATAGTAACATTTGCAACCACAACAGGCACATCCTCACAAATACCGATAGGTATGGCAGTTTCTTTATCAACCATTTGCAAAGATATTTCAGTAGGTGTCAACTTATTCAATTCAAGTCTACGATATAAAGAGAGAGGCATAAAACTAACACTAGCTCCAAGATCACATGAAGCATTTCTAACATAATTTCTTTTAATGGAGCATGGTATAGTTGGTACCCCGGGGTCTCCAAGTTTCTTTGATATTCCACCCTTAAAAGTATAATTAGCAAGCATGGTGGAAATTTCAGCTTCCGGTATCTTTCTTTTAATTGTAATGATATCCTTCATATACTTAGTGTCGGTGTCAAAACCGGCGGATCTCGGGTAGGGGGTCCCGAACTGTGCGTCTAGGCGGATGGTAACAGGAGACAAGGGACAGGATGTTTTACCCAGGTTCGTGCCCTCTTGATGGAGGTAAAACCCTACGTCCTGCTTGATTAATGTTGATGATGTGTGTTACAAGAGTAGATCTACCATGAGATCAAGGAGGCTAAACCCTAGAAGCTAGCCTATGGTATGATTGTTGTTCGTCCTACGGACTAAAGCCATCCGGTTTATATAGACACCGGAGAGGGCTAGGGTTACACAGAGTCGGTTACAATTAGGATATCTACATATCCGTATCGCCAAGCTTGTCTTCCATGCCAAGGAAAGTCCCATCCGGACATGGGACGAAGTCTTCAATCTTGTATCCTCATAGTCTTGGAGTCCGGCCGATGATGATAGTTCGGCTATCCGGACACCCCCTAGTCCGGAACTTCCTCAGTAGCCCCTGAACCAGGCTTCAATGACGACGAGTCTGGCGCGCATATTGTCTTCGGCATTGCAAGGCGGGTTCTTCCTCCGAATAATTCATAGAATATTGTGAACACCAGGATAGTGTCCGGCTCTGCAAAAATAAATTCCACGTGCCACTATAGAGGGAATAATATTTACACAAGTTCAATCTGTTGACGTATTTGGTGGCGTGACATCACACCACTGCCAAGCCTTTACTCGAATTGTTTTTACTGTACCACCTCAGCGCGTTCAGCGAAGCGGTTTCCTTGGCACGTCCTGTCGAAGCAGAGATCGTGTTCCCCTTATTCCGGGATTCCCATCAATACGGACGTGGGTAACCCAACCGCGCCATTGATTGCGGCGCTTGGGAGATAAGCAAGTTTTATCAGGCCGGTGGGGACGCATGTTTCCGTCCGCCCATATAAGGGGATAAAGATCCAACCCTTTTACATGCGCCTTCTTCCTCCTTGGCTTATCCATCTCCGCGAACTCGAGCCCTAGCGCCCAAGTCCGCACATCTCACCTCAACCTTCTCCAAATATGTCCGGAGCGGGAGGCAAGTGGATGGCCTCCTCCGTCACGGAGGGGCAGATCTAGAAGCTGCGCAGCGCCGGATACTTATCCAGCGACATCGCGCACCGGCTCCCCGACGAGGGAGAGCTCATCCCCACCCCCAGGCCCCATGAGAGGGTAGTATTCCTTCCCCATTTCCTCCACGGACTGGGCTTCCCACTCCATCCCTTTGTCCGGGGGCTCATGTTCTACTACGGCCTGGATTTCCATGATCTGGCCCCGAATTTCATCCTCAACATCTCGGCGTTTATCATCGTGTGTGAGGCCTTCCTCTGCATCCAGCCACACTTCGGCTTGTGGATCAAGACCTTCAGTGTCAAGCCGAAGGTTGTGAAGGGCAGCCAAGCGGAGTGCGGAGGCGCCATGGTGGGCAGGATGTCCCACGTTACTTGGCTGGAGGGCACTTTCGTGGAAACCATTAAGGGGTGGCAATCGGGGTGGTTCTACATCACCGAGCCGCGCGACCCTGAATGGGCAGCGGCCCCCGAATTCAGATCTGGCATCCCCACATGGCTCACCTCTTGGAAAGAGAGCGGCCGGACTTGGGGTGATTCGGAGGAGCTGACCGGACTCCAAGCCTGCGTCCAAAAGCTGGTGGACAAGAAGCTCAAGCTTGTCAACGTGGTCCAGGTCATGCTCATCCGCCAGATTCTCCCGTGCCAATGACGGGGCTTCAACATGTGGGAGTTCGATCCGGCAAAGCACCAGACTTTGAGCGGGCTCTTCGACACTACGTACGAAGATGTCTGGAAGGTGCTGTTCAAGGGCACCGAGGCTCCCGCATCCACTATCGAAGATCGTGGATTCAGCTCGCAGCGTCCAGCTGACAAGGTAAGTGATTTTGTCCTTTACGGGACGCTTGTTTTCCATAGTTTGACTCTATGCAGGATCTAAACTCCCTTTCCTTTGACAGGTCTGGCTGAAGAAGGCCGAACAGACTATCTGTCCGGCCCCGTTGCCAGAGGACCTAGTGGATGCCCGCTTGACGGGGCTGCTGGCTCTGGCACCCCACGTGGTGCCGGAGAAGAAGGCCAAGAAGAAGGCCACGGGTACTCGAAAGAGTTCCCGCTTTCAGGTGTTATCGGACGATGAATCCAAGGCCGACTCCTCCCACCAAGGGGAAGAGGAGAAGAAGAAAGCCTCTCCCCCAGCGGGGGGAGGGAAGAAAAGGAAGTCCTCCCCAACAAGGGAGGCCGAAGGGTCCAAGAAGGGAAAAACTCTTCCCCCGGACTGCTCTGCCAACGTCAGTGACGACGACGAGGACTGGCCTCCAAGGGCCAAGCCCCTGGCGAGATCGTAAGTATCCGGACTCCCGAATAACTTCAAGGTTTTTCCTTCTCGCCACATAATGTCTTTCTAATGCCGCATACAACCCTGCAGTCCGCCCAAGGATGATCTTCCCGCTTCGTCGAGCGGTTCCTTAGGTGCGTCGGATATGGATTCTCTTCCGACTGCCTCCACCCCCCGTGACACGGACGATGCCGAGGTAGGATCCCAGGAAGGGACCCACCAGGAGGAGGAGGCCCTGGAGGTGTCGCAGGACAACCTCCCGGACTTTGCACCAGACTCGGCCCCGGAACCCACAGCGGTTCCGGAGTCCGGCGGGCGACCCCTTCATAGGAAGAGCAAGACCGTGACGCCGGGAGCCTCCGTCCAACCGGAGGCGCCGGATAACTTGCTGGAGGCGCTCAATGGCGCCTCCATTGAAGAGGAGCACCGCACTGTTATGAGTGCGGTGATTCAGAAGGTTCAGCTTGCCAAGAGTAGGCTGACCGAAGCCTGCAGCAGCCTTCTAACAGGCTTTGAGGTAAGAATTTCGATATATATAAAATGGTACCGCATAGACAGTAGCCCCTGATGCTCGGTTCGTTGTTCGGAAAGAAAAGCCGGACTGAGGATCTAAAAAAATATACGCAGGAGTCATAAAAAATATGTCAATATGGGATTGCAGGCATCGCTGCTGACCTCTACCGCACTAACTGCGGAGGTCAATACTTTGAAGGAAAGCCTCGAGCGGTCCGAGAATGAGCTCGGCCGTGCCAAGAAGCAGCTCGAGGACAAGTAAGGTGAGTAACACCTTATTAAAATTGTACCTTACAGAAAAGGATTTTGGTTGCAGAAAGAATGACAAGGATAACGTGGGTATTGCAGGGGCCACTAATGAGGTGGCGATCCTGAAGGAGGCGGTGGCCACGGCCGCGGAGCGCACCGATCGAGAGAAGTAGGAGGCGCGGGTGGCGGAGATACAACAAGAGCTCCAGGATCTCGTGCAGAAACATGAGAGCCTGGAGCGTGACTCGAAGACTCGAGAGTCTGAGCTTGCAACGGCTCTTGAGAGTGCCAAGGCCGCTAAGGCCGAAGCCTACAAGGCCCTCCAGGAGATCGAGGCGGTGAAGAAAATAGCGGCGGATAAGGCATTTTTCATGCAAAGTAAGCATGTGAGTGTTAATTACCTGTTGCTTACCCGAATTCGGAGCTCTCCAGGGGCGTTCGCAGATCTTCCTTGCAGCGTGTCCGATGCTGCCGCATTTTACCGGTCCGAGGAGGGGAGCTCGACGAAGAAGGTCTTCTGGTCTCAGTATGCTGAGGCCGGACATCCGGTGCCCCTTAGCGACCAGCTGAAGCAGCTGGTCGAGCTCCACAAGGCGGCCGAACAGGCCATGAAGGGCATCATAGTTCAGTTGTGGCCGAAGGAGGCCATGCCTGGGAGCTACTTCGGCCTGGTGCGGCGGCTGGTGGATGCGTGCTCATGGGTTGAAGTCATCAAGCACTCCGCCTGTATTGAAGATGCCCGTCTGGTCCTTGCCCGCGCAAAGGTGCACTGGGGCAAGATGGATGCCCAGAAACTCGTGACGGACCCGCCACCAGAGGGCAAGGAGCATCGCACGCCCGAGATGTATTATAAGAGTGTGCTGAAGGGCGCCCGCACTATTGCGGGTGAGTGCTCCAAAGATGTAATATTTGAGTAGACTTGCATTTTGTTATCCTGTGCGCTGAAAACTTAGTTCATATGCGCTAAGCAATGCTTGTTAATTTAAAATATTACCTTCTGTGCGGCTGTTTATCAAATCTGAGAGATGGCACGTCGTCGGCTTCAGCCCCCATGCCATGAGTGCTGGGGTGTTCGGGATAAACTTGAGCACTCTTGTTCCCATTTTTGGGTCCATCTAGGGAGGCGCTCAACTCAGCGAACAAGGCAACCGGACTTATAATGCTTGAACACTCTCACTTAGCCATAGAATTCTATAATTTTAAATTTCGTCGAAGCCCCTAGTCTTCGGAAGGCCGAATTTGGGGTGCTATCCACGCCTGGGCCGGACAAGATTCGGCTCCTCGCTCTAAGCGGCATAAGTCTTTAAGGACTCGCAAAAAACCTCTCGAATAGCGACCGGCTCTCGCCTCATCATGACGGTCAGTTTTAGCTTTCTCCACTGAGGCGTTAACCCAGCTCAACTGGGGCGCAATCGCAGTGATTCTCCCAGTGCTACCTTAGCCGATACAACGGAACGTAAGGTACCAAAACATGGGAGCCGGGCAAACCCAACTATTGACCCAAGACATGATTCGGAGCCGATGCATATAATGCTATAAGTTCGGGGTGCCACACTTGTGAAAGTGTTCGGACTTATGACACCATGATGCGGGAAACATAAGCCCCTAGTGTGTTTTGACCGTGCCAAAGTGTACGGATGCGACATGTCGTAAATGAACATGTGTATAAAAAAGAAATGCAATTATAAGAAAAAAGGTGATGCATTGTTTTATTCAAGAAGTGCTGCCATGAATGCAGAACGATACAAATAGTGCGATAAGCAAGGGATGGGACTGTTAAACTTGTCCCCCTTCACGGGTAGGCTGCGGAGTGGTGTATAAAAAATGCTCGTAATGGAGACCACCTGTATATTCGTTGTAGCCTTTATCCTTCCCTGGCTGTTGCATCGTGAGTTCAGCAGGTATGATGCCGGACAGGGCCTCTGACGAACGGAGTCCTGTGGGTAAAAAATAAAAGGAAAAAGGAAAAAGAACGACACACTTGAGAGCCCCTGGTGTGGTTGAGCCGCAGTCCGGGCTTATCATGGTCGTGCCCCTCTCCCCATGCCCATGGTATCTTCAGGGCATATTGATGTACGCGAAGGACCTGTTTTGACGTTTTACAGGGGCTGGGGTTGGGGCCGCACTGCTACGCGTGCTCGGATCGTGCCAGGTGGTCTTGTTGTAGGTTACTCTGGGCGCGCTTAGCTGTGTCCGGCCGCTTAACGGACGGACTCGAGAATTGCCTTAAGAGGCCGCACTGTGCTTCTGCCGCGGGAGCCCCTGTATGTTCCTCTGTGCAGAGAGAACATTCAGTGTTTCTGTTGACCGTGATGACTCCTTGAGGGCCTGGCATCTTGAGCTTAAGATATGCGTAGTGCGGCACCGCGTTGAACTTTGCAAACGCGGTACGTCCGAGCAGAGCATGATAGCCGCAGCGGAACGGAACTATGTCGAAGATTAACTCCTCGCTTCGGAAGTTATCCGGGGATCCGAAGACCACTTCCAGTGTAACTGAGCCTGTACAATTGGCTTCTACACTTGGTATGACACTTTTAAAGGTCGTCTTGGTAGGTTTGATCCTTGAGGGGTCTATTCCCATTTTGCGCATAGTGTCCTGATAAAGCAGGTTCAGGCTGCTGCCGCCGTCCATCAGGACTCTGGTGAGGTGAAATCCATCGACAATTGGGTCTAGAACCAATGTGGAGAATCCGCCGTGGCGGATGCTGGTGGGGTGGTCCCTTCGGTCAAAAGTGATCGGGCAAGCGGACCATGTATTGAACTTCGGGGCAACTGGCTCCATCGTGTATACATCCCTGAGTGCACGCTTCCGCTCCCTTTTGGGTATGTGCGTTGTGTATATCATGTTCACTGTCCGCACCTGTGGGGGGAAACCCTTCTGTCCTCTATTGTTCGGTGGTCGGGTCTCTTCCTCGTCATCGTTGTGCAGCCCCTTGTCATTGTTTTCGGCAATTAACTTGCCTGCCTGCTGGAATACCCAATAGTCCCTGTTGGTGTGATTAGCTGGCTTTTCGGGGGTGCCGTGTATCTGGCACAAGCGGTCGAGTATTCGGTCCAAATTGGACGGACCCGGAGTAGTTCTTTTGAATGGCTTTTTCCGCTGACCGGGTTTAGAGCCTCTGAATCCAGCATTGACTGTCGTATCTTCACTATTGTCGCCGTGAATGCGGCGTTTGTTTTTGTTACGACGCGACCTGCCATTACGGTCCTTGATATCCGGACTGCCAGAATTTTTACTGAGGTTGTTGCTGCGTGCTAGCCAGCTGTCCTCACCCGCGCAGAAGCGGGTCATGAGTGATGTGAGGGCTGCCATGGATTTCGGCTTTTCCTGTCCCAGGTGCTGGGCAAGCCACTCGTCGCGGATATTATGCTTGAAGGCTGCAAGGGCCTCCGCATCCGGACAGTCGACGATTTGGTTTTTCTTGGTTAAGAACCGTGTCCAGAATTGTCTGGCCGATTCGTCTGGCTGCTGAATTATGTGGCTTAGGTCATCAGCGTCTGGTGGTCGCACATACGTGCCTTGGAAGTTATCGAGGAATGCAGCTTCCAGGTCTTCCCAACTCCCAATTGACTCTGCTGGCAAGCTATTAAGCCAATGCCGGGCTGGTCCTTTAAGCTTGAGGGGGAGATATTTGATGGCGTGAAGATCGTCACCGCGGGCCATGTGGATGTGAAGGAGATAGTTTTCGATCCAAACTGCGGGGTCTTTTGTGCCATCGTAAGATTCAATATTCACGGGTTTAAACCCTTCGGGGATTTGATGATCCATTACTTCGTCTGTGAAGCATAGTGGGTGTGCGGCGCCTCTGTACTGGGCGATATCACGACGGAGCTCGAAAGAGCTTTGTCTATTTTGTTCGGCCCGGCCGGACTTACTGTGTCCGGCGTGACGGTTGTCGTCACGTATCATGGGGCGCCCACGCAATCCATAGATCGATCTTGATTGTCTTTCCCTATCCTCCAATATATCTCGCAAGTCCGGAGCATTCCCCTGTGGCCTTGTGCTTTTCGAGCGATGCCGGGGTACGGGTTTAGTGAAGGGCCTAGAAGCCTCTCTGTCGCGACCACGGGGTGGTCGGTCAGCCGTATTGTCTCCTGGTGATGCGGGTTCATACGCCTCCTCCTCTAATCGGGGGAGCAGCTTGCGTTTAGGGTAGCTTTTGGAGGGGCGTTCAAGCTCATGCTCTTAGGCTGCGAGGACTTCAGTCCATCTGTCGGCTAGCAGATCTTGATCAGCTCTAAGCTGTTGCTACTTTTTCTTGAGGCTGTTCGTCGTGGCCATAAGCCTGCGTTTAAAATGCTCTTGTTCGACCGGATCCTCAGGCACGACGAATTCATCGTCGTCGAGGCTTGCCTCGTCTCCGGAGGGAGGCATATAATCCTCTACCTCTTCTTCTGCCGCTCTCTCATGAGGGCTGGCGTCTCCATCCTCCTGCGCTGGATCTTGCTAGAGTGGGTTGTCTTCGGCACTGTCCGGTGTATTATTATCTCCGGTGCTGGAATCTTCATTCTTGCTGTGGCGGGACTTAGAGCGGCGCCGCTGACGCCAGCGCTTGGGCTGTTTCTTGGAGGGGTCATCCTCTGCTGTTCCTTCGCCATTCCCATCCTTTGGGATATCCACCATGTATATGTCATATGATGAGGTGGTTTTCCAGTGCCCGATGGGCGCTGGTTTTTGGTCGTCTCCAGCATCGTCGTCCATACCGTCGATGTCTTCGGAGTCGTAGTCTAGCATGTCGGTTAGATCGTCGACAGCGGCTACCAAGTGGGTGGTGGGTGGGCTTTGAACTTCTTCGTCATCCGCATCCCAACCGTCCTGACCGCAGTTCGGCCAGGGCTCTCCTGATAACGAGAGATACTTTAGCGAACTCAAGATGTCGCCGAAAGGTGAGTGTTGAAAGATGTCCGCTGGGGTGAACTCCATGATCGGCGCCCAATCGGATTCGATCGGAGGGGGCGCGGGAGGTTCGGAGTCCGGCGAGGAGTCCGACACCTCGGAGTCACGAGCTTTATGAGGGACAAGATCGGTTTTTGGCTCTATCGCCGTAGAGGTTGCAGCCCTCGAGGCGGTGTCTAGCCATCCGTCCTCGATCTGCGCAGCCGGCTCCGAATTGAAGATCGGAGCGGGTTCGAGTGCGGCCTCCAGGGTACTGTCTGGCTGCAGAGCTAAATCATGCTCGCCGTGACAGTGCGGCATGCTTGGCTGTGGCTCGAATCCATCGAGGATCAAGTCCCCGCGGATGTCAGTCGTGAAGTTCAAACTTCCAAATCTGACCTGACGGCCAGGGGCGTAGCTTTCGATCTGCTCCAGTTGGCCAAGCGAGTTGGCCTGCAGTGTGAAGCCGCCGAATACGAAGATCTGTCCGGGGAGGAAGGTCTCACCCTGGACTGCGTTGTTGACAATGATCGAAGAAGCCATCGAGCCTATCGGTGACGACACAGAGGAACTCTCAATGAAAGCACCAATGTCGGTGTCAAAACCGGCGGATCTCGGGTAGGGGGTCCCGAACTGTGCGTCTAGGCGGATGGTAATAGGAGACAAGGGACACGATGTTTTACCCAGGTTCGGGCCCTCTTGATGGAGGTAAAACCCTACGTCCTGCTTGATTAATATTTATGATGTGTGTTACAAGAGTAGATCTACCACGAGATCAAGGAGGCTAAACCCTAGAAGCTAGCCTATGGTATGATTGTTGTTTGTCCTACGGACTAATGCCATCCGGTTTATATAGACACCGGAGAGGGCTAGGGTTACACAGAGTCGGTTACAATTAGGATATCTACATATCCGTATCGCCAAGCTTGTCTTCCATGCCAAGGAAAGTCCCATCCGGACACGGGACCAAGTCTTCAATCTTGTATCTTCATAGTCTTGGAGTCCGGCCGATGATGATAGTTAGGCTATCCGGACACCCCCTAGTCCGAAACTCCCTCACTTAGCATAAGGATTTACTTTAAGCATATCAGTTAAGCACATACGTAAGAAGATAGGTCTAATCATTTCAGCAAAGCGCTCAAAATCCTCATCATCCTTTGTCTTGGATGGTTTAGGAGGAAAGGGCATGGGTTTCTGAACCCATGGTTCTCTTTCTCTACCGTGCTTCCTAGCAACAAAATCTCTCTTATCATAACGTTGATTCTTTGATTGTGGGTTATCAAGATCAATAGCAGGTTCAATCTCTACTTCATTGTTTTTGCTTGGTTGAGCATCAACATGAACATTATCATTAACATTATCACTAGGTTCATGTTCATCACCTGATTGTGTTTCAGCATTAGAAATAGAAATACTATTGGGATTCTCAGGTGTGTCTACGACAGGTTCACTAGAAGCATGCAAAGTCCTATCATTTTTCTTTTTCTTCTTTTTGGAAGAACTAGGTGCCTCTAAATTATTTCTCTAAGAATCTTGCACGATTCTCTTAGGGTGGCCTTCAGGATACAAAGGTTCCTGAGTCATTCTACCAGTTCTAGTAGCCACTCTAACAGCAAAGTCATTTTTATTGTTTAATTCATCAAGCAAATCATTTTGAGCTTTAAGTACTTGCTCAGCTTGAGTAGCAACCATAGAAGCATATTTGCTAATGAGTTTAAGTTCACATTTAACTCTAGCCATATAATCACTCAAGCATCCTATCACGAAAGCATTATTTTTTAATCAACATAAGCATTAAAACTTTCTTGTCTAGCAATAAAGTCATCAAATTCATCTAAGCATGGGCTATGAAATTTAGTAGACGGGATTTCAACTTTATCATTTCTATAGAGAGAATTTACCTTTACTACCTGTGTCGGGTTATCAAGACAATGCGATTCTTCAATAGGCGGTATATTAAGACCATGTATTTCTTCAATAGGAGGTAAATTCTTAATATCTTCAGCTTTAATACCTTTTTCTTTCATTGATTTCTTTGCCTCTTGCATATCTTCAGGACTGAGAAATAAAACACCTCTCTTCTTCGGAGTGGGTTTAGGAATAGGCTCAGGAGTTAGCTCAATTGGTTCAGGAATTGGCTCAGGAAGAGTCCAATTATTTTCATTAGTCAACATATTATTCAATAGTAATTCAGCTTCATCGAATGTTCTTTCCCTGAAAACACAACCAACACAACTATCCAAGTAGTCCTTGGAAGCATTGATTAGTCCATTATAAAAGATATCAAGTATTTCATTTTTCTTAAGAGGATGATCAGGCAAAGCATTAAGTAATCAGAGAAGCCTCCCCCAAGCTTGTGGGAGACTCTCTTCTTTAATTTGCACAAAATTATACATTTCCCGCAAGGCAGCTTGTTCTTATGAGCAGGGAAATATTTAGAAGAGAAGTAATAAATCATATCCCAGGGACTACACACACAACCAGGAGCAAGAGAATTAAACCAAGTCTTAGCATCACCCTTTAATGAGAATGGAAATATCTTAAGGATATAATAATCACGAGACTCCTCATCATTAGTAAACAGGGTGGCTATATCATTCAACTTGGTAAGATGTGCCACAATAGTTTCAGATTCAAGACTATAAAAAGGATCAGATTCAACCAGTAATAATCTCAGGATCAACAGAGAATTCATAATCCTTATAAGTAACACATATAGGTGAAGTAGCAAAAGCAGGGTCAGGTTTCATTCTAGCATTAAGAGACTGCTGCTTCCATTTAGCTAATAACTTCTTAATATCATATCTATCTTTGTAAGCAAAAATAGCTCTAGCAGCTTCCTCATCCATAACATAACCCTCAGGAACAACAGGTAATTCATGATCAGGGGGAGAACTTTCATCATCACTATCATCAATAATAGCATCTTCAATAATTTCATTCTCTCTAACCCTAGCAAGTTGTTCATCAAGAAATTCACCTAATGGCAAAGTAGTATCACGCACAGAAGTAGTTTCATCATAAGTATCATGCATAGCAGAAGTGGCATCATCAATAACATGCGACATATTAGAATTCATAGCAGTAGCAGGTTTAGGTGTCGCAAGCTTACTCAAAGCAGAAGAAGAATCTAGTGCATAGCTAGATGGCAGTTCCTTATCTCCCCTCGTAGTTAAGGGGAAAATCTTGGATCTTTCGTCTTTCAAGTTCCTCATAGTGATCAACAGATATAAATTCCAAGTGACTCAAAGAATAGAGCTATGCTCCCCGGCAACGGTGCCAGAAATTAGTCTTGATAACCCACAAGTGTAGGGGATCGCGACAGCTTTCGAGGGTAGTATTCAACCCAAATTTATTGATTCGACACAAGGGGAGCCAAAGAATATTCTTAAGTATTAGCAGTTGAGTTGTCAATTCAACCACACCTGGATAACTTAGTATCTGCAGCAAAGTATTTAGTAGCAAAGTGGTATGATAATAAAGGTAACAATAGCAAAAGTAAAGATAATAGTTTTGTAGTAATTGCAACAGTAGCAACTGAAAAGTAAATAAGCGAAACACAAGATGTGAAAAGCTCGTAGGCATTGGATCAGTGATGGATAATTATGTCGGATGCGATTCCTCAATGTAATGTAGGCATGTATTCCAAATATAGTCATACGTGCTTATGGAAAAAAACTTGCATGACATCTTTTGTCCTACCCTCCTGTGGCAGCGGGGTCCTAGTGGAAACTAAGGATATTAAGGCCTCCTTTTAATAGAGAACCGGAACAAAGCATTAACACATAGGGAATACATGAACTCCTCAAACTATGGTCATCACCGAGAAGTATCCCGATTATTGTCACTTCGGGGTTGTCGGATCATAACACATAATAGGTGACTATAGACATGCATGATAGGATCAAGAACACACATATACTCATGAAAACGTAATAGGTTCAGAACTGAAATCATGGCACTCGAGCCCTAGTGACAAGCATTAAGTCATAGCAACATCAATCTCAGAACATCGTGGATACTAGGGATCAAACCCTCACAAAACTAACTTGATTACATGGTAAATCTCATCCAACCCATCACTGTCCAGCAAGTCTACGATGGAATTACTCACACACGGCGGTGGGCATCATGAAATTGGTGATGGAGGATGGTTGTTGATGACGACGGCGATGAATCCCCCTCTCCGGAGCCCCGAACAGACTCCAGATCAGCCCTCCCGAGAGAGATTAGGGGTTGGCGGTGGCTCCATATCGTAAAACGTGATGAAACTTTCTCTCTGATTTTTTTCTCCATGAAACGGAATATATGGAGTTGGAGTTGAGGTTGGTGGAGCCTCAGGGGGGCCACGAGACAGGGGGGCGCGCCCAGGAGGGAGGGTGCGCCCCCCACCCTCGTGGACAGGGTGTGGGCCCCCTGGTCTTGATTCTTTCGCGAGTATTTTTTATATTTTCCAAAACTTGTCTCCGTGGATTTTCAGGTCATTACGAGAACTTCTGTTTTCTACACATAAAACAACATCATGGCAGTTCTGCTGAAAACATCATCAGTCCGGGTTAGTTTCATTCAAATCATGCAAGTTAGAGTCCAAAACAAGGGCAAAAGTGTTTGAAAAAGTAGATACGTTGGAGACGTATCAGCAAGTTGGGCCCGAACATCTTTTAGTTCAACGCCCAATCGGGTATGGGCATCCTGGAACTCATTTTTCTCTCGAATAACCTATGTAAGCACGCGCTCGCCAGCCTCTAGCTGTCGTTTAGCATATTGCTCATCCCCGACACGATCTTCGGATTACCTCTAGGATTGTCTACAGAATCTATTGTTAGATTTGCATGCACGCCGAATACCAACTGGTACATGTCATTACTTTCTTTTTGATCAAGACAAGTATTACCAGATTAGGCCTTCTTGTACTCCTCCATTCCGGCAACTGCGGCCCGTAGCTGGGCTTTGCACTCATCCAACTCTTTAGACAACTAGGTATTCTTCTCCGTAAGAATCTATGCATACAATGATCCTTAAATCAGTTGTGCCAACTGTTTCAAGACTCAGGGTCTACTGATATACATAATTATCAGATTTTCTTACCCGTATATCCTTTACATACTGGTCCGTGGCCCTGGCAACACCATCTTGAGCAGCTCGGATGTACGCGTCTCCTGAGTTGAAGGCGTTGAACGCCTCTTGGGAGAAATTAGGATCACGGAGTACGGCCCGTCGACGCCTGTGATTCATGGCGCTCTCCACTTTGGAATTCGTAGCTGACATACTATCTGCATCCTCTGTAGGAGGACCGTCCGGTGTTGTCCCCGCATAAGCCTCCGCCCCTGAGTCCGGCTCTGAAATTCGGCTGGTGGAGGCATGGACGGCGGGCTCTCTAGACACTGTACGGCGAGCCTTTTTTCTGCCAGGGACCACGAACATTGTTATATTTTAAAGACGATAATCATGGAGCAGGTTTTTAATCATACCTCTGCGACGTCGTCTCAGTCCTGACCGCCTTCCTTTTGAGCCTACCCGGCTTCGGTGCCCCTTGTTGGCGAGCCACCGCAGGTTCGGCGCGGCGCCCCGATGGCCTTCCCTATAAAACGCAATACATGTGCGGTGGGTAAAGCGCAAAGAAGGGATCCTTCTCGGAAGTTGGGACTCCGGTTTTACTTACATGTGACGCAGGGAGCCGGCCAGGATAATCAGCTATGATGGCCACCAAGGCACCGTCACGGCTTAGCTGATAGAACGTCCTGTCGACGAGCTCCACAAATACGTCCGGATCTTCTTCGAGTCCGGGGTCGAGGGCCCTGTCAGGGTCCTCTGGCTATGGAGGCGGGCTATGGACCTCCCTCACAGCTTTTCACAGTTCCTGCTATGAATTAGAAGGGTAAATATTTGTGATGAAGAATGCGGGAGTGAATGGAATTAAGTAAAGGATGGCATCTCACCCAGCTTGGGGGGTTGTACATGGAAAATCCATCTCGTGGCTTAATACGGAGGAACTCCTCTTCTTCTCCTTTGTATAAATCGAACAGTATTTTCCCCAGAGCGGTGGCAGAGTCCGGACCTTTACGACTGCAGCGTGTGGCATCGACTTCTCCGTTGAAGTGCCACATGGGTTTCCCCCGATACTGAAGTGGATACACCCCCCGCATTATATGCATATTGACATAACCTCGATTATTGTCAGTCCTGATTTGGCCAGTGTTTTTATCCTACCCATCAGGTAAAGGACCTCTCTATTATCTTCCTCCTGGGGGCTCTGGGGGCGCCAGCTGTGGTGTTTCTTCAGCGGGGCATTAGCAAACTCAGGAAGACCCATCCGAATAGGGTCCGGAAGGGGGACGTCCTCCATATAGGACCACTCCAAAGGCTAGTCTTCGGATGTCTTCTTCGAAGTACCGGACAGGTATCCGGTCCCGGTGATACGCCATATTTCGGCTCCGCCCACTTGATACGTTGATCCCTCCTGAGTGCGGGGGACGAGGCAGAATAGCCTCTTCCATAGCTCGAAATGAGCTTCGCAGCCCATAAATAGCTCGCAAAGGGCGATGTAGCCTGTGATGTGCAGTATGGAGGCAGGAGTGAAGTTATGTAGCTGGAGGTCGTAGAACTCCAGGAGCCCGCGAAGGAATAGATGGATTGGAAATCCGAGTCCCCTCAGCAAGTAAGGGACAGGGCATACCCGCTCCCCCTGGATGGGTTGGGAAAACTCTCCGCTTGCTCCCCGCCATTGTAAGTGGCTAGTCCAGCTCGGACGGGGACCATATATGCAGGAGGGAGAAACCCTTGGGTCTGCAACTCTACCAATCGGTCATGGGGGACATAACACTTCTCCCAATCACTTGGCTAAGTGCTACATGAGCGAGAGGAGGAGCTGCGGCGGCCGGCCATGATGGAATGACTTTTTTCGAGCGCACTCTGATGGATACTCGCTGGGGGGAAGATGGTGTGATTTGGATCTGAGGATCCCTGTCTCTTTAAATAGATGATTTAGTTACCTGGTCAGGGTGGCCAATGTAAAAATGCCCCAACTTCTCGCATTCACTCAACACGTGGAGACTGCCATTATTAAGGCACATAAGTCGAGAAGTGCAACATTAATGGGAAGCCGGACACTGCTCATTACAATAGGTACTCAAGGATTTTGGAGAAGAACCCGCCTTGCAATGCCGAAGACAATCTGCGCGCTGGACTCATCGTCATTGAAGCCTGGTTCAGGGGCTACTAAGGGAGTCCTGGATTAGGGGGTCCTTGACAGCTGGACTATATACTTTGGCCGGACTGTTGGACTATGAAGATACAAGATTGAAGACTTCGTCCCGTGTCCGGGTGGGACTCTCCTTTGCGTGGAAGGCAAGCTTGGCAATTCGGATATGTAGATCTCCTTCTCTGTAACCGACTCTGTGTAACCCTAGCCCCCTCCGGTGTCTATATAAACCGGAGGGTTTAGTACGTAGGACAACAACAATCATAATCATAGGCTAGCTTATAGGGTTCAGCCTCTACGATCTCGTGATAGATCAACTCTTGTAATACTCATATCATCAAAATCAATCAAGCAGGAAGTAGGGTATTACCTCCATCAAGAGGGACCGAACCTGGGTAAACATTGTGTCCCCCGCCTCCTGTTACCATTAGCCTTAGATGCATAGTTCGGGACCCCCTACCCAAGATCCGCCGGTTTTGACACCGACACCCCCTTCCCCCGTATATAAAGGAGCAAGGGGCGAGGCCGGCCGGTCCCTGTAGGGTGCGCTAGGAGGAGTCCTCCTCCTAGTAGGAGTAGGACTCCCCTTTCCTACTCCCACTAGGAGGAGGAAAGGAAGGAGGAGAGGGAGAAGGAAGGAGAGGGAGGAAAAGCAGGACAGGGGGGACGACCCCCTAGTCCAATTCGGTTTGGGCTAGGGGGGCCGCGCGCCCTGCCTCCTCTCTTCCACCACTTGGCCCATGAGGCCCATTACTTCTTCCTTGTATTCCCGTAACTCTTCGGTACCTCAAAAAAATACCCGAATCACTCGGAACCTTTCCGATGTCCGAATATAGTCGTCCAATATATCGATCTTTACGTATTGACCATTTTGAGACTCCTCGTCATGTCCCCGATCTCATCCGGGACTCCGAACTACGTTCGGTACATCAAATCACATAAACTCATTATACCGATCGTCACCGAACTTTAAGCGTGCGGACCCTACGGGTTCGAGAACTATGTAGACATGACCGAGACACATCTTCGGTCAATAACCAATAGCGGAACCTAGATTCTCATATTGGCTCCCACATATTTTACGAAGATCTTTATCGGTCAAACCGCATAACAACATACGTTGTTCCCTTTGTCATCGGCATGTTACTTGCCCGAGATTCGATCGTCGGTATCTCAATACCTAGTTCAATCTCATTACCGGCAAGTCTCTTTACTCGTTACGTAATGCATCATCCCGCAACTAACTCATTAGCTACATTGCTTGCAAGGCTTATAGTGATGTGCATTACCGAGAGGGCCCAAAGATACCTCTCCGACAATCGGAGTGACAAATCCTAATCTTGAAATACGCCAACTCAACATGTACCTTCGGAGACACCTATAGAGCTCCTTTATAATCACCCAGTTATGTTGTGACATTTGGTAGCACACAAAGTGTTCCTCCGGTAAACGAGAGTTGCATAATCTCATAGTCATAGGAACATGTATAAGTCATGAAGAAAGCAATAGCAACATACTAAATGATCAAGTGCTAAGCTAACGGAATGGGTCAAGTCAATCACATCATTCTCCTAATCATGTGATCCCGTTAATCAAATGACAACTCATGTCTATGGTTAGGAAACTTAACCATCTTTGATTAACGAGCTAGTCAAGTAGAGTCATACTAATGACACTATGTTTGTCTATGTATTCACACATGTATTCTTTTTCCAGTTAATACAATTCTAGCATGAATAATAAACATTTATCATGAAATAAGGAAATAAATAATAACTTTATTATTGCCTCTAGGGCATATTTCCTTCAGTGGCTACACACAAATCCCTTGTACCTACACAAAAAAAATAAGAACCTTGCAACCAACGCGATAAAGGGGTTGTCAATCCCTTCACGGCCACTTGCAAAAGTGAGATCTGATAGAGATAATAATAAGATAAATATTTTTGGTTTTTTTATGATGTAGATTGGAAAGTAAAGATTGCAAAATAAAATAGATCAGAAACTTATATGATGGAAAAAGACCCGGGGGCATAGGTTTCACTAGTGGCTTCTCTCAAGATAGCATAAGTATGACAGTGGGTGAACAAATTACTGTCGAGAAATTGATAGAAAAGTGCATAGTTATGAGAATATCTAAGCATGATCTTGTATATAGGCATCACGTCTGTGACAAGTAGATCGAAACGATTCTGCATCTACTACTATTACTCCACACATCGACCGCTATCCAGCATGCATCTAGAGTATTAATTTCATAAGAACGGAGTAACACATAAGGCAAGATGACATGATGTAGAGGGATAAACTCAAGCAATATGATATAAACCCCATCTTTTTATCCTCGATGTCAACAATACTATACGTACCTTGCTGCCCCTGCTGTCACTGGAAAGGACACCGCAAGATTGAACCCAAAGCTAAGCACTTCTCCCATCTCAAGAAAGATCAATCTAGTAGGGCAAACCAAACTGATAATTCGAAGAGACTTGCTAAGATAACCAATCACACATAAAAGAATTCAGAGGAGATTCAAATATTGTTCATAGATAATCTTGATCATAAACCCACAATTCGTCGGATCTCGACAAACACACCGCAAAAAGAATTACATCGAATAGATCTCCAAGAAGATCGATGAGAACTTTGTATTGAGAATCAAAAAGAGAGAAGAAGCCATCTAGCTAGTAACTATGGACCCGAAGGTCTGTGGTAAACTACTCACACTTCATCGGAGAGGCTATGGTGTTCCCTCCGTGATCGATTCCCCCTCTGGCGGAGCGTCGGAAAAGGCCCCAAGATGGGATCTCATGGGTACAGAAGGTTGTGGCGGTGGAAATATGGTTTCATGGTGCTCCTGGATGTTTTCAGGGTATAAGAGTATATATAGGTGAAGGAAGTTGGTCAGGGGAGCCACGAGGGGCCCACGAGGGTGGGGGCGCGCCCAACCCCCTGGGGCGCGCCTCCTTGCCTCATGGCCGCCTCGTTTCTTTCTTGACGTCCACTCCAGGTCTCCTGGATTGAGTTTGTTCCAAAAATAACTCTCCGGAGGGTTTCATTCTGTTTGGACTCCGTTTGATATTCCTTTTCTGTGAAACACTAAAATAGGCAAAAAAACAACAATTTGGGCTGGACCTCCGGTTAATAGGTTAGTCCCAAAAATAATATAAAAGTGCTTAGTAAAGCTCATTAAACATCCAAAAACAGGTAATATAATATCATGGAACAATAAAAAATTAGAGATGCGTTGGAGACGTATCAAGCATCCCCAAGCTTAATTCCTGCTCGTCCTCAAGTAGGTAAATGATAAAAAACAGAATTTTTATGTGGAATGCTACCTAGCATATTTGTCAATGTAATTTTCTTTATTGTGGCATGAATGTTCAGATCCAAAAGATTCAAGATAAAAGTTTAGTATGAACATAATAATAGTAATACTTCAAGCATACTAACAAAGTAATCATGTCTTATCAAAGTAACATAGCAAAAGAAAGCTTATCCCTACAAAATCATATAGTTAGGCCATGCTTCATTTTCGTCACACAAAGTGCTCCCATCATGCACAACCCCGGTTTCATCCAAGCAATTGGTTCATACTTTTTAACACGCTTCAGCTTTTTCAACCCTCACACAATACATGAGCGTAAGCAATGGATATAGCACTATGGGTGGAATAGAGTATGATGATAGGGATTGTGTGAGAAGACAAAAAAAAGAGAAAGTCTCACATTGACATGGCTAATCAATGGGCTATGGAGATGCCCATCAATTGATGTCAATGTGAGGAATAGGGATTGCCATGCAACGGATGCACTAGAGCTATAAATGTATGAAAGTTCAAAAAGAAACTAAGTGGGCGTGCATCCAACTCGCTTGCTCATGAAGACCTAGGGCATTTTGAGGAAGCCCATCATTTAAATATACAAGCCAAGTTCTATAATGAAAGTGACAACATAGGAGACTCTCTATCATGAAGATCATGGTGCTACTTTGAAGCACAGGTGTGGAAAAATGATAGTAACATTGTCCCTTCTCTCTTTTCTCTCTCATTTTTTTTTCTTTTTTTATTTGGGCTTCTTTGGCCTCTTCTTTTATTCATTTGTCCTTTTTTGGCCTCTTTTATTTTTCATAAAGTCCGGAGTCTCATCCCGACTTGCGGGGGAGGCATAGTCTCCATCATCCTTTCCTCACATGGGACAATGCTCTAATAATGAAGATCATCACACTTCTATTTATTTACAGCTCAAGAATTACAACTCAATACTTAGGACAAAACATGACTCTATGTGAATGCCTCCGGCGGTGTACCGGGATATGCAATGAATCAAGAGCGACATGTATGAAAGAATTATAAAGGTGGCTTTGCCACAAATACGATGTCAACTACATGATCATGCAAAAGTAATATGACAATGATGGAGCGTATCATAATAAACGGAACGTTGGAAAGTTGCATGGAAATATATCTCGGAATGGCTATGGAAATGCCATAATAGGTAGGTATATATGGTGGCTGTTTTGAGGAATATATAAGAAGGTTTATGTGTGATAGAGTGTATCCTATCACGGGGTTTGGATGCACCGGTGAAGTTTGCACCAACTCTCAAGGTGAGAAAGGGCAATGCACGGTACCGTAGAGGCTAGCAATGATGGAAGGGTAAGAGTGCGTAAAATCCATGGACTCACATTAGTCATAAAGAACTCATATACTTATTGCAAAAGTTTATTAGCCCTCGAAGCAAAGTACTACTACACATGCTCCTAGGGGAAGGGTTGGTAGGAGTTAACCATCGTGTGATCCCAACCTCCACTCATAAGGAAGGCAATCAAAGAACACCCCATGCTTCAAATTTGTCACACAATGTTTACCATACGTGCATGCTACGAGACTTGCCAACTTTAACACAAGTATTTATCAATTTCATAATTACCCAACTAGCATGACCCTAACATTACCACCTTTATATCTCAAAACAATTATCAAGTATCAAATTTCTCATAGTATTCAATGCATTTTATATGATAGTTTTTATTATACCCAACTTGGATGCCCATCGTATTAGGACTAATTTTATAACCAAAGCAAATATCATGCTGTTCTAAAAGACTCTCAAAATAGCATAAGTGAAGCATGAGAGATTGACACGTCTCCAATGTATCTATAATTTATGAAGCATTCATGCTATTATATTATCTATTTTGGATGTTTATGAGCTTTATTATACACTTTTATATTATTTTTGGGACTAACCTATTAACCGAAGGCCAAGCCCATATTGTTGTTTTCTTGCCTATTTCAGTGTTTTAAAGAAAAGGAATATCAAACGGAGTCCAAACAGAATGAAACCTTCGGGAGCGTTATTTTTGGAACGGAAGCAATCCAGGGGACTTGGAGTGCAAGTCAGGGAAGCTTCGAGGAGGTCGCGAGGCAGGGGGCACGCCCACCCCCTGGGCGCGCCATCAACCCTCGTGGGCTCCTCGTGGCTCCCCCGACCGACTTCTTTCGCCTATATAAGTCCATATATCCTAAAACCTTCAGAGACAACAATAGATCGGGAGTTCCGCCGCCGCAAGCCTATGTAGCCACCAAAAACCTCTCGGGAGCCCATTCTGGCACCCTGTCGGAGGGGGGGATCCCTCACTGGTGGACATCTTCATCATCTCGGCGCTCTTCATGACGAGGAGGGAGTAGTTCACCCTCGGGGCTGAGGGTATGTACCAGTAGCTATGTGTTTGATCTCTCTCTCTCTCTCTCTTGTGTTCTTGAGGTGATACGATCTTGACGTATCGCGAGCTTTGCTATTATAGTTGGACCTTATGATGTTTCCCCCCTCTACTCTCTTGTAATGGATTGAGTTTTCCCTTTGAAGTTATCTTATCAGATTGAGTCTTTAAGGATTTGAGAACACTTGATGTATGTCTTGCTGTGCTTATCTGTGGTGACAATGGGATATTCACGTGATCTACTTGATGTATGTTTTTGTGATCAACTTGTGGGTTCAATGAACTTATGCATAGGGGTTGGCACACGTTTTTGTCTTGACTCTCCGGTAGAAACTTTGGGGCACTCTTTGAAGTACTTTGTGTTGGTTGAATAGATGAGTCTGAGATTGTGTGATGCATATCGTATAATCATGCCCACGGATACTTGAGGTGACAATGGAGTATCTAGGTGACATTAGGGTTTTGGTTGATTTGTGTCTTAAGGTGTTATTCTAGTACGAATTCTATGATAGATCAAACAGAAAGAATAGCTTCGTGTTATTTTACTACGGACTCTTGAATAGATCGATCAGAAAGGATAACTTTGAGGTGGTTTTGTACCCTACAATAATCTCTTCGTTTGTTCTCCGCTATTAGTAACTTTGGAGTGACTCTTTGTTGCATGTTGAGGGATAGTTATATGATCCAATTATGTTATTATTGTTGAGACAACTTGCACTAGTGAAAGTATGAACCCTAGGCCTTGTTTCCTAGCATTGCAATACCGTTTACGCTCACTTTTATCATTAGTTACCTTGTTGTTTTTATAATTTCAGATTACAAAAACCTATATCTACCATCCATATTGCACTTGTATCACCATCTCTTCGCCGAACTAGTGCACCTATACAATTTACCATTGTATTGGGTGTGTTGGGGACACAAGAGACTCTTTGTTATTTGGTTGCCGGGTTGCTTGAGAGAGACCATCTTCATCCTATGCCTCCCACGGATTGATAAACCTTAGGTCATCCACTTGACGGAAATTTGCTACTGTCCTACAAACCTCTGCACTTGGAGGCCCAACAACAACTACAAGAAGAAGGTTGTGTAGTAGACATCAAGCTCTTTTCTAGCACCGTTGCCGGGGAGGTGAGTGCTTGAAGGTATATCTTTAGATCTTGCAACCGAATCTTTTAGTTTCTTGTTTTATCACTAGTTTAGTATATAAAAGAAAAGTACAAAAATATGGAATTGAGTTTGCCTCATACGCTTCATCTTTTTAATATCTTTCGTGAGAATAATGGAAAGGAAAATTGTGCTCAAGTGCTAGAAGAAGAAGTCTATAAAATGTTTGGTACTAAATCTTTGAATAATGAGCATGATTGCAATGTTGTTAGTATGAACTCTTCGAATATCCATAGTACTAATGACGATTGCACTAGTTATGATGAAAATGTCTCCTATAAGCATGTCGATTTTTGTGGAGTGCATTGGGTTTGCAAGTACACACCAAATAGGTAAGATAGATATTGCAAGAGGCATAAGCATTTAGAAACTAAATTGTTGCAAGAAAGGCTAGATGTTTGTGCTGAAAATTTAAAATTTCTTCGTCGTACTTGTGAACTTTGCAATGAACGGGATCATTTAAATCCCCAATGCAAATTCTTTCATGATCGAATCATGTCCAAAAATTGTGATGACTTGATTTCCCTTGAACATCATAATGAACTTAGTTTGCTTTTGTGTTATGAAGAATTGAAACGTGCAACTAAGAATATTCCAGAATTTGCCCTTGGGAGAGCTCTTGGTTTTGATCTAGAGGAAATTCATATGTATTGTGCGGTGAATTGCATTGAAAATCCTTATATTGCCAATTACATAAAGAAAATAAAGCAAATGGAAGATGAAGAGAATACTAATGAAAGGGAAGAGACTTCCCAATATCCTCCTATTATTTCTTATGATGAATCAGGTAACGAGGAGGAGCTTGTTATTCAGTCAATCTCATCAATAAGGAGCTCAAAGAAGAGGGTTCAACCCACACATGATGTGAAGAAGAAAAAGAAAAAACGGAGAAGCAAAGGTAAAAAGGTATCCCTCCCAAATGATGTTGCTCCTACTACTCATTGTGATGATGATAATTGCTATATTATCGGTGCTATCCATACTATTAATGATGAGAGTGATTATGATTATGATATGAAAGGGGCCAAGCTTGGGAAGCTATGTTTGATTAGGATGACATATTTGAGAATATATTTGCTGCAATTAATGTTTGTCCCAAGCTTGGGGATGCTATGTTTAATGAAGATGATATTTTTAGCCTCCCAAGTTTTGATATGCAAAGTTGTTATGATGATATCATGTCTTCTACCTATGATGATTATATTGATGAAAGTGGGTTTGGAAGAGTGTCAACTTTAGGAAGTAATGATCCCACTATTTTGGAGGATGTTGAATCTTATAATATTTGTGAAAGTGGATTTGGAGAGGTCATGACTTTATTTAGTGATGATTCCACTATCTTGGAAGAGGTTTCAATTGATTATGATGAGAACAAAGTTGCTACTTATGATGATTATTGGGATGAAATTTATGCTATAAAAAGTAGCAATGATTATATTTATAAAACTTGTCATGTTTATGATTACCCTTTTTATGAACATTACTCTTTTAATGTGGAAACAATTTATAGTATTCAAGTCTCTTATGATACTCCCACTATTCCGAATGAGAAGAATTTTGCTTATGTGGAGAGTAGTAAATTTTATATGCTTGTAGATCATGAAAAGAATGCTTTAGGTGCTGGTTATATTGTTGAATTCATTCATGATGCTACTGAAAATTACTATGAGGGAGCAATATATGCTTGTAGGAATTGCAATAATATCAAGTTTCCTCTCTATGCTAGTTGATTATTGTTCCCATAAGTTTTTTATCACAAAATCCCTATGCATAGGAAGTGGGTTAGGCTTAAATGTGCTAGTCATATGCTTCACGATGCTCCCGTTATGTTTCAATTCTTATCTTTTATGCGAGCATCATTGTCATCATCATGCCTAGCTAGAAAGGCATTAAAGAAAAGCTCTTGCTGGGAGACAACCCAATATTTACCTTTACTGTTTTTGTGTTTCCACATGATTATGCTACTGTAGTAATCATGTTTTATAGCTTTTGTTTCAATAAAGTGCCAAGTAAGACCTTTAGGATAGTTTACGGTGATAGTTGTGTTGATCCTGCTGGAAATCAGAAACTTTTGCACCCAGTAAATTAGTTTTGATAATTCACATATACGTGCTTTTGATCTAATTATTTTTGCTATAGATTTGTACACAAATTTATCAGATTTTCCTAATTTGGTAGGATTTTTGGAGTTCCAGAAGTGTACGTTTGATACAGATTACTACAGACTGTTCTGTTTTTGACAGATTCTGTTTTCTATGTGTTGTTTGCTTGTTTTGATGAATCTATGAGTAGTATCGGAGGGTATGAACCATAAATAAGTTGGAATACAGTAGATATTACACCAATATGAAATTAGAATGAGTTCACAAAAGTACCTAAGTGGTGATTTATTTTCTTATACTAACGAAGCTTACGAGTTTTCTGTCGAGTTTTGTGTTGTGAAGTTTTCAAGTTTTGGGTAAAGATTCAATGGACTATGGAATAAGGAGTAGCAAGAGCCTAAGCTTGGGGATGCCCAAGGCACCCCAAGGTAATATTCAAGGACAACCAAGAGCCTAAGCTTGGGGATGCCCCGGATGGCATCCCCTCTTTCGTCTTCGTTCATCGGTAACTTTACTTGGAGCTATATTTTTATTCACCACATGACATGTGTTTTGCTTGGAGCGTCATTTTCTTTTGTTAGTTTTGCTTGCTGTTATTTAGAATTTTTTTTGCATCTTTATTTTCAATAAAATGTCAAGGATAGCCTTTACCATGCTTATTTTGCTAGTATACATGTTGCTGTTTGAAAACAGAAAGTTTACCGCTGTTGCAAAAATTCCCTAGAAAAGTCACAGAATGATATAATGTTGAACCGTTTTGCATATTGAGCTTTTATAAATCTTGTACAGCGTATTATTTTTCTCATAATTTTTGGAGTTAGGTAAGTATGATGAATCTTGCATTCTTTACAGACTATACTATTTTGGCAGATTGCTGTTATGTTTGCATATGTTTGCTTGTTTAATGATTCTATTTGAGGATAGGAGTATTAAATATGTAGAGACATTTAGTATGCAATGTTGAATAATAATTTTAGTGATTTATTACAGTAGAAAATGATAAGGTTTTTGCATTGGTTTATACTAACTTATCTCACGAGTTCTTGTTGAGTTTGTTGTGGATGAAGTTTTTGAGATTTAGGAAACCGGGATATAAAAGGAATTAAGGAGACACAAAAGCTCAAGCTTTGGGATGCCCAAGGCACCCCAAGATAATATTTCAAGAAGTATCAAACATCCAAGCTTGGGGATGCCCGGTAGGCATCCCACCTTTCTTCTTCCACAATTATCGATTAAACCTAAGTTTTTGCTTCTTCACATGAGTTGTGCTATCCTTGCAATGTCATTTTATTTTGCTTTGCTTGCTGTTTGAATAAAATACCAAGATCGGAAATTCTTAAATGAGAGAGAGTCTTCACATAGTTACATAATTATTTAACTACTCATTAATCTTCACTTATATCTTTTTGGAGTAGTTTGTCACTTACTCGTGTGCTTCACTTATATCCTATGAGTAAATGGTTGAATAAGTTGAATGTCATAAATCTGAAATTATATATGTTTCATTTGCTTATCCCATGGGGAGTAATGACTTCACATCTAAGAAGTAGAGGTTGTAGATTTATTGAAGGTTAGCAAGCATTGTATTGGTCATTTGAACAATTCATGAAAGAATATTGAAGGAAGAGAAATTTCACATATAAATATACTATATTGGACATATTTTATAATTGTGAGCACTCACTAAAGTATGACATGCTAAAGAGTTGATGTTGGACAAGGAAGACAACGTAATGGGTTATGTTTTCTCACATCTTAGTTAAAGTATATTGTCATGGATCGTCCAACATGTTGAGCTTGCCTTTCCCCCTCATGCTAGCCAAATTCCTTGCACCAAGTAGAGATACTACTTCTGCTTCCGAATATCCTTAAACCTAGTTTTGCCATGAGAGTCCACCATACCTACCTATGGATTGAGTAAGATCCTTCAAGTAAGTTGTCAAGTTGCAAGCAATAAAAATTACTCTCTAAATATGTATGACTTATTAGTGCGGAAAAAATAAGCTTTATACGATCGTGTGATATGGAAGTAATGAAAGCAATGGACTGCATAATAAAGGTTCATATCACAAGTGGCAATATAAGTGACGTTCTTTTGCATTAAGATTTTATGCATCCAACCCTAAAAGCACATGACAACCTCTGCTTCCCTCTGCGAAGGGCCTATCTTTTACTTTATGTCTTTTACTTTTTGCAAGAGTCAAGGTGATATTCACCTTTCCCTTTTTCGTTTTATCCTTTGGCAAGCACCTCGTGTTGGAAAGATCCTGATATATATTTCCAATTGGATGTAAGTTAGCATGAACTATTATTGTTGACATCACCCAAAGGTGAATACGTTGGGAGGCAACACTATAAGCCCCTATCTTTCTCAGTGTCCGATTAAAATCCATAACCATAAGTATTGTGTGAGTGTTAGCAATTGTAGAAGACTATATGATAGTTGAGTATGTGGAGTTTTTCTAAATCAAAGCTCTGACATAGACCCTTCCTGAAAATAAGATGAATTGTAATTGTTTGATGACTACGAATGAAGTTTGCTAGTTTTCAAGAAAGTTTATGATCTATACCTTAACATGTGAATAGCTTGTTACTTGATCTTGAGAAGTTTTAAGAGATGAACTACTGTTATGACATATACTCATGCTAGAAAAGGTGATTGAAATTATCATTGATCAGACTTGTGCACCTGCTAGCATTCACACTTCATAAATTCTTTCTTTTATCATTTACCTACTCGAGGACGAGCAGGAATTAAGCTTGGGGATGCTGATACGTCTCCAACGTATGTATAATTTATGAAGCATTCGTGCTATTATATTATCTATTTTGGATGTTTATGGGCTTTATTATACACTTTTATATTATTTTTAGGACTAGCCTATTTACCGGAGGCCCAGCCCATATTGCTGTTTTCTTGCCTATTTCAGTGTTTCGAAGAAAAGGAATATCAAACGGAGTCCAAACAGAATGAAACCTTCAGGAGCGTTATTTTTGGAACAGAAGCAATCCAGGGGACTTGGAGTGCAAGTCAGGGAAGCTTCAAGGAGGCCACAAGGCAGGGGGGCGCGCCCTCCACCCTTGTGGGCCCCTCATGGCTCCCCCGACCGATTTCTTTCGCCTATATAAGTCCATATACCCTAAAACCTACGGAGACAACAATAGATCGGGAGTTCCGTCGCCGCAAGCCTCTGTAGCCACCAAAAACCTCTCGGGGGCCCATTCCGGCACACTGCCGGAGGGGGCATCCCTCATCGGTGGCCATCTTCATCATCGCGGCGCTCTCCATGACGAGGAGGGAGTAGTTCACCCTCGGGGCTGAGGGTATGTACCAGTAGCTATGTGTTTGATCTCTATCTCTCGTGTTCTTGAGGTGATACGATCTTGACGTATCGCGAGCTTTGCTATTATAGTTGGATCTTATGATGTTTCTACCCCTCTACTCTCTTGTAATGGATTGAGTTTTCCCTTTGAAGTTATCTTATCGGATTGAGTCTTTAAGGATTTGAGAACACTTGATGTATGTCTTGTCGTGCTTATCTGTGGTGACAATGGGATATTCACGTGATCTACTTGATGTATGTTTTGGTGATCAACTTGCGGGTTCAATGAACTTATGCATAGGGGTTGGCACACATTTTCGTCTTGACTCTCCGGTAGAAACTTTGGGGCACTCTTTGAAAGTACTTTGTGTTGGTTGAATAGATGAATCTGAGATTGTGTGATGCATATCATATAATCATGCCCACGGATACTTGAGGTGACAATGGAGTATCTAGGTGACATTAGGGTTTTGGTTGATTTGTGTCTTAAGGTGTTATTCTAGTACGAACTCTATGATAGATCGAACGGAAAGAATACCTTCGTGTTATTTTACTACGGACTCTTGAATAGATCGATCAGAAAGGATAACTTTGAGGTGGTTTTGTACCCTACAATAATCTCTTCGTTTGTTCTCCGCTATTAGTGACTTTGGAGTGACTCTTTGTTGCATGTTGAGGGATAGTTATATGATCCAATTATGTTATTATTGTTGAGAGAACTTGCACTAGTGAAAGTATGAACCCTAGGCCTTGTTTCCTAGCATTGCAATACCGTTTACGCTCACTTTTATCATTAGTTACCTTGCTGTTTTTATAATTTCAGATTACAAAAACCTATATCTACCATCCATATTGCACTTGTATCACCATATCTTCGCTGAACTAGTGCACCTATACAATTTACCGTTGTGTTGGGTGTGTTGGGGACACAAGATACTCTTTGTTATTTGGTTGCAGGGTTGCTTGAGAGAGACCATCTTCATCCTACGCCTCCCACGGATTGATAAACCTTAGGTCATCCACTTGAGGAAATTTGTTACTGTCCTACAAACCTCTGCACTTGGAGGCCCAACAACGTCTACAAGAATGAGGTTGTGTAGTAGACATCAGAGATCAATAATTTCTACAAAATAAAACCACCGCCGTGCTCTAAAAAGATATAAGTGAAGCACTAGAGCAAAACTGTCTAGCTCAAAAGATATAAGTGAAGCACATAGAGTATTCTAATCAATTCCGAATCATGTGTGTCTCTCCAAAAGGTGTGTACAGCAAGGATTATTGTGGTAAACTAAAAATCAAAGACTCAAATCATACAAGACGCTCCAAGCAAAACACATATCATGTGGTGAATAAAAATATAGCATCAAGTAAAGTTACCGATAGACGAAGACCAAAGAGGGGATGCCTTCCGGGGCATCCCCAAGCTTAGGCTTTTGGTTGTCCTTGAATTTTATCTTGGGGTGCCTTGGGCATCCCCAAGCTTAGGCTATTGTCACTCCTTATTCCATAATCCATCAAATCTTTACCCAAAAACTGAAAACTTCACAACACAAAACTCAATAGAAAATCTCATGAGCTCCGTTAGTGCAAGAAAGCAAATCACCACTTTAAGATACTGTAATTAACTCATTCTTTATTGATATTGGTGTTAAACCTACTGTATTCCAACTTCTCTATGGTTCATACCACCCGATACTAGCCATAGATTCATCAAAATAAGCAAACAACACACGAAAAACAGAATCTGTCAAAAACAGAACAGTCTGTAGTAATCTGTAACTTTCGAATACTTCTGTAATTCCAAAAATTCTACAAAAATAGGACGTCCTAGTAAATTTGCCTATTAATATTCTGCAAAAATAATCAACTGAAAAGCACGTTTATGTGATTTATTAAAATTATTCTCACGCATGCAAAAGTTTCTGTTTTTCAGCAAGATCAAATTAACTATCATCCAAGATGATCCTATAGGTTCTACTTGGCACAAACACTAATTTAAAACATAAAACCACATCTAACCAGAGGCTAGATAAATTATTTAATACTAAACAGGAGCAAAAAGCTAAGAACAAAAAATAAAATTGGGTTGCCTCCCAACAAGCGCTATCGTTTAACGCCCCTAGCTAGGCATAAAAGCGAGAATATATCTAAGTATTGCCATAATGATAAGGTAAATCACGAAAACTCGTATCATATTCCCTACGTTCAGCAGCAAGTTTTCTTTGTGGCAAGCAAAAGTAATCAAAAGGGCTAAATTTAATGGGACATAAGTCACCAAGATCAAGCTCGGGGGGTATGGGTTCCTCCTTTGGCCCCTCATATTGCACAACCAATTCATCATTATAAGCATTCTTTTGGCAAAAAACCATGAGCCTTTGCTCAAGAGAAAATCCTAACCCATTGTTTTGAATAGCAAAATCATCATTAAGCTCAGAGATTCTATCAACTAGAACATCAGTAGGAACCATTTTTCTAAGGTTTTCATTATTAGGAACATGATCTAAAGATTGTAAACGCATTATGTCTTCTTGATTAAATAGGATTGCCTCTATGGGAGGACGACCACCATCCACCCTATAGTGCGCAAAAATTTCTTTAGCTTCTTTCATTATGAATTTGAACTCATGTGCCAAAAAGATGGTAGCTGCACGCTTAACAGAAGAATGCTCAATATTGGAAAATTCTAGGAAAATCCTTTGTATGCAAGGATGCATATGCATAAACTGTCTTTCAAGTTCGACTATAAGCAAGGATATAGCATCCGCAAGACTACTAATTCTATGAAGAATAGATCCACCCATAGCGGGCAAAGCACCGGCACAAGTAAAGAAATCTTGAATAACTCCTTTTCCAATAATATTGCCACTACCGATTCGAAACTTTTTAGTATTTAAGATGGTGCGTTCTTCAACAGGATCATCAAAAGCATCAAAGTTTCCCATGTTATTACTATTTTCCTTATCAACGATAACCTCCCCAGTTTCAGACATACTGGCAGCAAATACAAGAAGCAAGCGAAAAAGAGGCAAACAGGAAAAAGAGGGTGAATAAAACGGCAAGGGTGAAGTGGGGGAGAGGAAATCGAGAGGCAAATGGCAAATAATGTAATGCGAGGGATAAGAGTTTGTGATGGGTACTTGGTATGTCTTGACATGTGCATAGACCTCCCCGGCAACGGTTCCAGAAATCCTTCTTGCTACCTCTTGAGCATGCGTTGGTTTTCCCTCAAAGAGGAAAGGGTGATGCAGCAAAGTAGTGTAAGTATTTCCCTCAGTTTTGAGAACCAAGGTATCAATCCAGTAGGAGCTACATGCAAATACCTCGTACCTACACAAACAAATAAGAACCTTGCAACCAACACGATAAAGGGGTTGTCAATCCCTTCACGGCCACTTGCAAAAGTGAGATATGATAGAGATAATAATAAGATAAATATTTTTCGTATTTTTATGATGTAGATTGGAAAGTAAATATTGCAAAATAAAATAGATCGGAAACTTATATGATGGAAAATAGACCCAGGGGCCATAGGTTTCACTAGTGGCTTCTCTCAAGATAGCATAAGTATTACGGTGGGTGAATAAATTACTATCGAGCAATTGATAGAAAAGTGCATAGTTATTAGAATATCTAGGCATGATCATGTATATAGGCATCACGTCCACGACAAGTAGATCAAAATGATTCTGCATCTACTACTATTACTCCACACATCGACCGCTATTCAGCATGCATCTATAGTATTAGGTTCATAAGAACAGAGTAACGCATTAGGAAAGATGACATAATGTAGAGGGATAAACTCAAGCAATATAAACCTCATCTTTTTATCCTCGAGGGCAACAATACAATATGTGCCTTGCTGCCCCTGCTGTCACTGGGAAAGGACACCGCAAGATCGAACCCAAAGCTAAGCACTTCTCCCATTGCAAGAAAGATCAATCTAGTAGGCCAAACCAAACTGATAATTTGAAGAGACTTGCAAAGATAGCCAATCATACATAAAATAATTCAGAGGAGATTCAAATATTGTTCATAGATAATCTTGATAATAAACCCACAATTCATCGGATCTCGACAAACACACCGCAAAAAGAATTACATCGAATAGATCTCCAAGAAGATTGAGAAGAACTTTGTATTGAGAATCAAAGAGAGAGAAGAAGCCATCTAGCTAATAACTATGGACCCGAAGGTCTGCGGTAAACTACTCACACTTCATCGGAGAGGCTATGGTGTTGATGTAAAAGCCCTCCATGATCGATTCCCCCTCCGGTGGAGCGCCGGAAAAGGCCCCAAGATGGGATCTCACGGGTATAGAAGGTTGCGGTGGTGGAAATAGGGTTTCATGGTGCTCCTGGATGTTTTAATGGTATAAGAGTATATATCGGCGAAGGAAGTCGGTCAGGGGAGCCACGAGGGGCCCACGAGGGTGGGGGGCGTGCCCACCCCCCTGGGGCGCGCCTCCCTGCCTCGTGGTCACCTCGTTTGTTTCTTGACGTCCACTCCAAGTCTCCTGGATTGCGTTTGTTCCAAAAATAACTCCCCGAAGGCTTCATTCGGTTTGGACTCCGTTTGATATTCCTTTTCTACGAAACAATAAAATAGGCAAAAAAACAATTTGTGTTGGGCCTCCGTTAATAGGTTAGTCCCAAAAATAATATAAAATTGCTTAGTAAAGCCCATTAAACATCCCAACAGGTAATATAATAGCATGGAACAATAGAAAATTATAGATACGTTGGAGACGTATCACCGTCCAGCGTCCGGTAAATGGCGGGTTCTGGCTTTGCTCCTCTTCGGCATCATCGTCCATACCTTCGATGTCTTCGGAGGCGTAATCTGGCATGTTGGTTAAGTCATCAATAGTGGCTATAAAGTGGGTGGTGGGTGGGACGTAAAATTCCCCGCCCTTAGCCCCTAGTGTGGGCTGGGCGTACTTTGGCAGTGATCCTTCTGTAATGGCGAGGGATCGCATTAAGTCCAAGGCCTCATTCATGAGTGAGGTTTGGACAGGGAAGCGAGAGCCCGTGGAGCAGGGCGGGACATGAGTTCCTCGGCCGAGCTCGTGTAACACAGACCTCGAGAGTTCGGATCTGGTATTCGGGGATGAGTCGGGCTTCGTGTTTATAAGGGGAGCCTGGTATGACTCCGGGTCTGCCGGTGAAACGATCCCCTCCGTATCTTTGGTGCTAAGATCTATGGCTGTGGAGAGTTCGGCGAGCTCTAAACTCCCATCTTCGAACTCGGTGAGGTGTTCCGGACCTAAGGCCGGAGCTGCGGTTGAGGACGCGAACCCTTGGAAGACAAAGTCTCCTCGGATATCAGCGACGTAGTTTAGGTTTCCAAAACTGATCTGATGACCAGGGGCGTAGCTGTCGATCTACTCCAGATGGCCAATCAAATTGGCACGCAGTGCGAAGCCGCCGAATACGAAGATTTGGCCAGGGAGAAAAGTCTCCCTCAGGGCGGTATTGATGTGGATGGTTGATGGAGCCATCGAGCCTTCTAGTGACGACACAGTGGAACTCTCAATCAAAGCACCAATGTCGGTGAAAAAACCGGCAGATCTCGGGTAGGGGGTCCCGAACTGTGCATCTGAGGATCGAGAGTAACAAGGAGGCAGGGGACACGATGTTTACCCTGGTTCGGGCCCTCTTAATGGAGGTCCCTACTTCCTGCTTGATTGACTTTGACGAGTATAGGGTTACAAGAGTTGATCTACCTCGAGATAGTAATGGCTAAACCATAGATGTCTAGCCTGTATGATTGTGTTCTTGCCCTACGGACTAAACCCTCTGATTTATATAGACACTAGAGGGATCTAGGGTTGTACAGAGTCATTTTACAGAGAAAGGAAGGTGCATGATCCGAACGCCAAGCTTGCCACCCATGCAGAGGAGAGTCCCATCCGAACATGGGAAAAGGTCTTTAATCTCATATCTTCACGGGTCATTAGTACGGCCCATGTCACATAGCCCGGACGCCCGAGGACCCCTTAGTCCAGGACTCCCTCAACCACCATTACCACGGCCATGTCCTTGAGCTCCACCGTCACAACAGCCACGTCCTCGAGCACCACGGTCAGCATGGCCACGTCCTCGAGCACCACCTTCTCCACAGCCACGTCCTTGAGCTCCATCATCACCACGGCCACATCCGCAAGCTCCATCATCACCACGGCCACGTCCTTGAGCTCCACCATCACCGTGGCTGACACCACCATCACCATATCGTTTTGATCTCTTTCTTTTGCCCCTTGAGCTACAACCTCTATTATTGTGCCCCTCATTGTTACATTCACCGCTACGGCTGATATCACGAGGCTCTGCAAAATGTTGGCTCCCCCATTCCTTACAGAATCCACCACCCCAATCATCCATGTCACCCAAGAAACACTTTGTCTTCCTTCTTCCACGTGTCACCACCTTCATTTCCAAATCATGGTATAGTGGGGGTCCATGGTATTCTGGCCATTTAGATTGGTCTAGATAGGGATGAAACCTCGCAGCCCATGTATTTTTGACCGCATTGATCGAATACTCCTCCAACTAACATTGTTGATCATGTTGACACTCAATTTTCTAGTGCGAGATGCAGCCATCAAGTGAGCGCACGGGAGATAATACAATGTAGGCCTCTCGCATGAACACGCGCCAATCTTGAGATAAACCTTGAAGGAGCCACCTCCATATGGCACGCTGTCACGCGACATTCCACCATGCTCATCAACTTGGTAAATCAATTCTATGTTATCAAAGGACTGGATTTTGTGTGAATCCTCCTTCCTTGCTTGGTATTCCATCCAATCGTCGACCTTTGGTGGATACTTGTACATCCTTTAGGCCTTGTTTTTCCCGGACATCAAGTTGGATGTTTCTTCACTATACTTTTGAAAATAGACATTCAAATTTTGGAATGTATACTCTATTATTGCTATCACCGGCAATGCACGGACACCCTTTAGCACCATGTTGAAACATTCAGCCATGTTGTTTGTCATGTCACTGTACCTCACCCCATCATTGTCAAAATCCCGTGCCCACTTTCCTTTATCGGCAAGATTCCTATTTAGGAAATCTTTGCCACCATTGTTTCCTTTGGCATACACTTTGTCCCACAATTTCTTGAAATGTTTAGTGGTGAATGCAAGACAACAATCATGAAGAAGGTCAGACAATTCCTTGTCTCCACATGCTCGGTAAAAGTTAGACACAAAATACCTCATGCACCACCTATGATGCACGCGAGGATGTCCTCGAATGTCAATCTCCACTACATTGAGTATCCTTGGGTGGCGGTCCGAGATGATGCAAACCTCTCTTTGAGGTCCAATTACCTTGGTCCTCACTAAACTAAGAAACCACTCCCAGTTGTCATTGTTCTCCGCCGACACCAAAGCGAACGCCAATGGAACCAATTTATCACCACCATCATTAGCAATGGCGATCAACAATGTGCCCTTGAACTGGCCGGTCAGAAATGTGCCATCCACGGACATAACCGGCCTACAATGCTTGAAGGCCCTAATGCATGGCTCAAAAGTCTAGAATGCACGTCCAAATATTCGAACGGTTGCATCATTGTATATCCTTGTTCTCACGCCATCTGGCTCCACCATATAGTACATGCCAGGTTTTTCTGCCGCCATTGCTTTCAACACCATCGTGAGGCGGTTGTATGATTCTTCCTAACCACCATACAATATCTCAAAGGCAACTTTCTTGGCCTTCCATGCCTTCCCATACTTCACCTCGTACCCAAAAACCTCCTTCACCATCTCCATCAAAGCCTGAATGGGATATGTCGGGAGTATTTTTATGGAGGATGAAAATCAATATGCAATGAATTTGGAGGTCAATTGACGGTGACCATCTTTACATTAACATCATGAATATCCTTGCCACTACACCGATGGTGAAACACAAAACTTGTAATCTTCCATTGTGGCCCGCCTTTGACACATCTTGCGCGGATAACCCAAGGGCAATGATTCTTGTGTTCCTCACATCTGACCACATAACGCACTTTCGAGTTTGACTTCTCCACAAAGAATGGCCGATGAAACTTAACTGCGCAATCCTTAGCCCATATTTGAAGTTTTGCCAAGCTTTCAAAGATTGTTCCTTCACTAACACCATACACACTTGCTTTGGTATCTCACTTTAAAGTTAACCTTGGTGCAAGAATTTTACTTGTACCACCATCAACAATTGCCTTATCGGCTAGGCTTAGATCACGAAACAATGATGTCTTGTGACTACGGCCTATTACCTTCTTGAACGCATTGGATTCTTTAGCCGTCAAACCATCCTCATCTATTTCTTCATCCGGGCCTTCATCCTCCGAGTCGCATGCATAGGACCTATTGTATGGAATCTCATGGTCCATATCCTCTTCCATGCAATTTGCCTCAACATCACCAACATAATGGTCATGAAGATAAGCCTCCGATTCATCACCCTCAAACTCACCACCATCCATGTGCAAGTCTTCATTATCTACTTGGTCATTTCCGACGGGGCTCAAACATTGGGTCATTGGAGGTTGGATCATTGTTATGTCATGCACATCCAGAGTGACATGTGTTGAATCTAGAACCGGGCTTCTAACATCATATGAAGATGCACACCGATTCAAATCAATGTGAAACCAAGCACAAACAACCTTTATGGCAAATAACTCACATGATTTATCTTGTGAGGTCAACACACTCTCTTTATATGCTTCCCAATGAAACTCGGAATCAAGAAGCATTATCTTCTAATGAATATGTCACCCATACCCAACATTATACCTTCCGATTAAGTCTACTCCATCGCTTTGTTCCATCCAATTCAACCTTCTTCGAAGCTCAACCAAAACCTCCTCAAGGCTAGAACTTGTGGGAAACACCATCACTACCGGCTTCTTCTTTGGGTCACCATACTCCGCGTCTCTCTTCTCAAAGGAGACAAAGTCCACATGATGCACATTGACGATCCTCCCCATCTAGAACCATAAACACCAAAATGCATCAACAAAAATAGCAAAATTGGATAACCTAGGGTTTCCCAAATCCCCACAATGTGGAGATTTCAACCAACAAAAGGAGGAGGAATGATGGAGAATACCTTGAGGGGTCGAAGGGACGGATAAATCACCGATTTGGAGGTCCGATCCATGAAATTTTGTGGGCATTGGGGAGGGGATTGAGAGGGGAGGACGGGGTGGAGAAGGGGAAATGTGAGTGTTTGTGGAGGGGAGAACAAGGGACACTCTGTTTTGTTGAGGCAAGGGGCATGGCGCCCTGGGCTGGGGCATCATGGTCATCAGCATGGCGCCCTGGCCTGAGGCGCCATGGTGCCATGCCCTGCCAACATGGCAAGTCACCCTGACCAGTATGGCGCCCTTGACCAAGGCGTTGTGTAAATTGGCATGGCGCCCCGGGCGCGGGCGTCATGCGGGTAGGGCCATTTTATGAAATATTTTCAAAAGAGGGCCATTTTATGAAAAAGTGTTTCCCCGCACTTTGTATTACAAAGCAACCATCCGATACAACCAACGATAGGAGTTGGGGCGGAAGCACCACAATCATGCTGAAAAGAAATGAAAGAGAAAAAAGAAAAGAAACAAATGCCGATAACGGCGGATCAACAAAAACGACGAAGCCTCGTGACCGCTGCGCCCACCAGAGATCGCCCACCAAGCTCTAAGACTCCAAAGCACCGGTATCAATCAACACCTCCAAGAAGGGACGCGACGATGATGACGCTACTGCCAAGGGTTTCCCCCGGTACGCGGTGAGGAGAGAGGAAGTGTTGGGGATATAAATATTTGTGTAAGCCGCCCAGGAGGGGCCGGGTTACGCAAGGAAGACTCATCAGAAAGAAGCCCAAGACCAAGCATGAAGATGGCGGTTCAATAAAGGGCCTAAAGCCCACCAGTGACTGGAGGCATGTTGTAGTAAACCGCCACAATGGCATGACTTGTATTGTAAGGTAGATTTAACTAGTCACCGAGCCGGACACTGTTTATGAGCCGGCCGGGACTCTGTAAGCCGCAGGGCGACAACCCGTGTATATAAGGGGGCGACCCGCTGGCGGCTAAGGGTAAGAAACAACTCATCAAGAACTGGGCATAGCGTATCTCGCTCCCTGGTCATCGAAACATCAAGCAATACCAACCCAACCAGACGTAGGCCTTACCTTCATCGTAAGGGGCCGAACTAGTATAAACCTCCCATGTCTCTTGTCCCAATTAACCCCTTCAAGCTTCCTAGCTACGATGGCTCCGCGATTAAGTCCTTTCACTAGGACATCTGACATGACAATTCCATGACAGTTGGCACCCACCATGGGGCCAGCGCATGGTGGATTTGAGTTCTTGAAGGGAAACTTCGAAGGGCTCAAGGGATACGCAGTAGGCCAGATGACCAAGAGTCGTCGCGGCAAGATCTTCATCGACGAGGAAGGCTGAGGCCCCGACGCCGGCTCAATTGAGTACGGGTACCGGGTCCCCTTTGGCGGAATCCACGTCTTCATCGGATGGATTGGTGAGCCGGGCCCTGAGCTGGACAACTGCACCGACCTCATCGAGACGGCTCAGCGTGCGAAACCCGCCCGAGTTCAACCAGGCGTGAAGCGTGTTTTTGTGGGCTGCATCCATGCAGAAGAACTTTCTGAAGGATCTGAAGATAGTGGTGAGACGGCCGTTCTCTCTGATGGTGATTCGTCCGCCAATTCAACAGATTCATTGTATCAAGTGCAAGATGGCGTGCTTGGGGGCTATTCCGATGGCTCCAGTATTCCGGACCCTTATGAGTCGCCAAATTGGGCAGGAGTCTTCATGGTTGGGACTCAACCCGGCCAAAATTCTACAGCTGTTGCGGCAATTACGTCTGGGATAGGAGCAGCGGGGGCAGGAGGCCCTGTGCGCCCACCGGCTCAAGTGCTGATAGATCTCATGCATAAGCTTACGGCCCTGTTAACCGCCACGGTTATTCTGACAAATAAAGATGAGCATGACGGGGAGGTGGCGCGGGTGCGCGAGGAAATAGGTCGGGCCAAGGAGGCCTTAGCAGCTGAGGATACCAGGTTAGCCACGGAACGGGCGGCTTTGGATGCACGGGTGTAGCAGCTCTAGTCAGAGGCTTTCCAGCTTACGATGAGCCTGAACGCATCTAATGAGGTGATGACAAGGAGGCACCAGAAAACTCAATCCCGTTTGCCTCTGATTTACGACCCTCAGGTTCTTTTTGCTACACCCGGAGCCGGCCCAAGTAACCCGCCAGATGCAAATCAATTTTATGACAGCCGGAACAGGAGGACCGGCTCAGCCTCGGGACATGACACCTCCTCATGGGAACATGGCGCCGCCCCGATACGTACCGATACCTCCGGGTCACTTTTCCAGCCCCATGGAGAACTTAATTGCAGCATCGGCGCATTTGGCGGCTCTCCCAGTGGACGATGATGATCCGACAGTGGTGGAGACCCGGAGGATCAGGGAACTTGTCCAGACGGCCCTAGTGCAGCAAGAGACTTATTCTTGTAGCCGGGACAGGATTCATTTGACTCCTCCGCCTTGGTTAGCCCCGCCTCACCGAAACCAGAGTCCGAGTTACAGTAGGAACATGGAGTCAGAAGCCTTGTCAAGCAACGCCCAGCACCGGAACCAGCCCGGTGGCTATAACCTGATACAGGATCCGGTACGTCAGGAGAACAAGCGGGCGGCTCAGCTAGCGGCTCAACAGACGGCTCATCAAGACTTCCCAGAGTATTCGATGACTTCCGTTGAGATGAGAGTGGCTACTAGAACCGGTGGTGTTCCTTGTCTGGTGCCAGCTCTGCGTAATGTACGCCTACCTAAGGACTTCAAGGGACCTCGAAAGGTGCCGAATTACAGGGCCAACTTACAGCCCGAAGCGTGGATCGAGAGCTATGAGATGGCCATGGAACTGTTGGAGGTCAGCGACACAGCAATGGCTAAGTACTTCACCATGATGTTAGATGGAACGGCCCGGTCCTGGTTAAAGGGCTTGCCACCCAATTCCATTGATTTGTGGGCAGAGCTAAAGGCCCGTTTCATCCAGAACTTCAAGAACACTTGCAAGCAATCTATGTCGATTGTGGATTTGAAAAATTGTAAGCAGGGGGAAGGTGAATCCACGACTCACTGGGTACGCCGGGTCAAGGAGATAATACATTCGTCTGACAAGATGGATGCTGGCTCTGCAGTCCTTATGTTGGAAAAGAACTGCCGCTTTGAGCCGCTAAGATAGAAGCTGGGGCGCCTTAAGCATGATTGCAATGATATGGGTACGCTGATGGCAGCTTTAGTCAAATACGCCGACTCTGATAGTACCAAGGATCCCGCGCCTGATGAGGAAAAGACAGAGGAGGGAAAGAAGAACGGCAAAGGAAATGGACAGCAGCATAACCCGATGAATCAAGGAGGCAACAAGCATAAGGCCGAAGGTAACCCGGAGTTTGAAGCCAACGCCAATGCACAAGATAACAATAAGATACGTAAGGGCAGACCCCCCCCCCGATCTGGTAGGTCAGGCCCATCTCTTAAGCAGCTACTCAATGAGCCGTGCCCGAAGCACGGCACCCGGGAACGAACCGCCACCCACTTATGGAAAGATTGTGCGATCATGAAGGCTTTTAAGAATTCCAACACATTTGATGGCAATCATGGGTCGGGCGGCGGCTCAGGAGCTGGCGGTTTTCATGGCCCGGGAGGCGGTTCAAGTTTCGGTTTTCAGGGACATCAGGGCAGTTATAATCAGCAGCAGTCTGGTCAAGGGGAACAACAGCAGCAGCAATCGGGTTATCAAAGCCATCCGAAGCAGCTGAATAGTGGGCAGTATCACGTGTTTACCACTAGCTTGTGCAAACGTGACCAGAAGGTTCATAAGAGGGTTGTAAATTCTATTGAGCCGGCGGTTCCTCGTTATTTGAGGTGGTCAGAACAGCCCATTGTGTGGAGCAGGGAAGATCACCCCATCCGGGTTGATAATCCGGGTCAGTTAGCCTTGGTGGTATCGCCTCAAGTTGGTGGATATAAATTCACTAAGGTACTCATGGACGGGGGTAGCAACATCAATATCCTCTATTATGAGACCTTTCAATGCATGGGGTTAACTGATAAGAATTTGAAGACGTCCAACACTGTTTTTCATGGAGTGGTCCCTGGTAAGTCGGCGTACCCAGTTGGCAAAATTGAACTGGAAGTGGCTTTTGGAGATGAGTATGACTCCAGAGCTGGAAAATTAACCTTTGAGGTGGTCAAAATCAGGAGTCCATATCATGCTCTGTTTGGACGGCCGGCTTATGCCAAGTTCATGGCACGGCCGTGCTATGTTTACCTGCAGCTTAAGATGCCGGGTCACAAGGGTACCATCACCGTACATGGAAGTCAAAAGGTAGCCCTGGAATGTGAGGAGGGCGACGCGGCTTATGCTGAGTCTATTTGCGCTGCGGAGGAACTGAAGTTCTATCAAAACAATGTTGACCCGACAGATATGACCTCTCTAAAGAAGCCAACCACCGAGCATGACCCGGCAATGAAGTTTAAGTCGGCTGCTGAAACTAAGCTTGTGGATTTCAATCCAGGTGTTTCATCTAAACAGTTCAGCATCAGTGCCAATTTGGATCCTAAATAGGAAAGCGCACTCATCGAGTTCATCCGTGAGAACCGGGACATCTTTGCATGGAAACCTTCTGACATGCCAGGTGTACCGAGAGAACTCGCTGAGCACACTCTCAATATTGATCCAAAGTATAAGCTGGTCAGGCAGTTTCTTCGACGGTTCAACAAAGAGAGGCAGAAAGCTATTAGAGAGGAAGTCGCCCGGCTCTTAGCAACTGGGTTTATTGTTCAAGTTTTTCACTTGGAGTGGTTGGCTAACCCGGTGCTCATGCTCAAGAAGAACGGCACCTGGCGGATGTGTGTGGATTACACGGACTTAAATAAGGCTTGTCCGGCTGATCCCTTTGCCCTCCCCCGTATTGATCAAATCATTGATGCTACGACGGGTTGTGAGCGTTTGAGCTTTTTGGATGCTTACTCTGGTTATCATCAGATCAAGATGGCAGTTAAGGACCAGGAGAAGACGACTTTCATGACTCCGTTTGGAGCCTTTTTTTTATGTATCTATGCCATTTGGGCTCAAGAGTGCTCAGGCTACTTATCAGCAATGTGTACAGAACTGTCTCCACGATCAAATTGGGCGCAATGTTCATGCTTATGTGGATGATATCATGGTGAAGTCCAGAGAGAAGGAAACCTTGATATCTGACCTGAAAGAGACCTTTGATAATCTCCGGGTTTATAAAATGATGCTTAACCCGGAAAAGTGTGTATTTGGTGTACCTGCAGGTAAGCTCTTGGGTTTCTTGGTTTCAAACAGAGGCATTGAAGCTAATCCAGAGAAGATCAAGGCAATTACCTCTCTGGCTAAACCGGCGTGCATCAATGATGTTCAGCGACTGGCGGGTCGTGTTGCTGCTTTAAACCGGTTCATAAGCCGGTTAGGTGAGAAGGCCCTACCATTATATCAGCTGATGAAGAAAACAGACACCTTTGTTTGGAGTGATGCTGCTAATACTGCCTTTGAAGATTTAAAGAGACAGTTGTCTGAGCCACCGGTCCTTGCGGGTCCCATTGATAAAGAGCCGTTGCTGTTATATGTGGCTGCTAATTCACGAGCCGTCAGTGTCGCCATCGTGGTGGAGCGTAAGGAGGCAGGCAAGGAGCATCCGGTTCAACGGCCGGTTTACTATGTCAGTGAGGTGCTCATTGAGTCTAAACAAAGATATCCACATTGGCAGAAACTTGTTTATGGAGTGTTCATGGCAAACTGGAAGCTGAAGCAGTACTTCCAGAGTCATACTATAACGGTGGTAAGTTCCGCCCCTTTGGGAGACATCATTCAAAATAGGGAGGCCACAGGACGAATTGCCAAGTGGGTTATTGAGCTTGGGCCCTATGGTTTGAAGTATATGCCCCGTACTGCTATTAAATCTCAAGCCTTGGTGGACTTTATCAATGATTGGACAGAGTTGCATGCACCTGAGGAGAAGCCAGATAACACATATTGGACTATTCACTTTGATGGGTCCAAGCAGTTAGAAGGCTCAGGGGCTGGAGTTGTTTTAACTTCCCCTCGAGGTGACAAATTTCGTTATGTGCTCCGGCTTATGTTTCCCTGTACTAACAATGCAGCCGAGTACGAGGCCTTGCTCCATGGTCTTCGGATGGCCAAAGAGATGAATTTGAGCCGGGTAAGGTGCTTGGGCAACTCAGATCTCGTGGCTCAACAGGTGTTAGGCAAGTGGGACTCCAAGGATCCCCTTATGGCGGCTTACCGTCGTGAAGTAGATGTTGTGGCCGGGCACTTCAGAGGTTATCAAGTAGAGCACATCGATCGAAGGAAGAATGAGGCGGCTGATGCGTTAAGCCAGTTGGGATCTCAGCGTAAGCGGTGCCGCCTAATACCTTTCTCGATGTTTTGCATAATCATTCTGTCAAGGTACCTACAGAGGAAGAACTAGCAGTGCCAGACCCGGAGGCACAGCTGGTGGCTGCCCTTCACGTCATCCCGGATAGGACAGTGCCATATTTGGCATACATGACCCAGGGAGAGTTGCCTGAGGATGAGACCTTGGCGAGACAAATTGTCAGGCGGTCCAAATCTATGACGATTGTCAATGGCGAGTTACATCACCTCAGTGTCATGGGGGCTTTCCAATGTTGTGTATCGCCTGCGGAGGGTCAAGAGATACTTCGTGACATCCATGAAGGAGATTGTGGTCATCATGCCGGCTCAAAATCTCTTGTGGCCAAGGCTTTCCGTCATGGTTTCTATTGGCTGACGGCTCATGCTGATGCAGAGGATCTAGTCAGCAAATGTGACGGATGTCAAAAATTCTCACGACGAGCTCATGTGTCGGCTCGAGAGTTGAGGATGATTCCAATTACTTGGCCATTTGCAGTCTGGGGGCTTGACATGGTTGGACCTTTCAAGAGGTCTAAGGATAAAAATACGCACCTCCTGGTGGCGGTGGATAAATTTACAAAGTGGGTTGAGGCAGAGCCGGTCAGTAAGTGTGATGCAGCCACATCGGTTCAGTTCATCAAAAAGGTGATCTTTCGTTTTGGTTTTCCACACAACATCATAACTGATAATGGCACTAATCTCTCCAAGGGTGCCATGGAAGAGTTCTGTCAACGAGAACATATCCGGCTTGATGTTTCAGCTGTTGCTCATCCTAAATCCAACGGTCAAGCAGAAAGAGCTAATCAGGAGATCCTGAAGGGTATTAAACCACGACTTTTGGTCCCCTTACAGCGGACTCCGGGTTGTTGGGTGGAGGAGTTACCCTCTGTGCTGTGGAGTATCAACACTACGCCTAACAGATCCACGGGTTACACACCTTTTTTCATGGTTTATGGAGCAGAGGCAGTCCTGCCAAGTGACATCCGGCACGACTCACCCCGCATGGCGGCTTACGTTGAGGCTGGTAATGAAAAAGCTCGTCAGGATGCACTTGACTTGTTGGATGAGGAGCGAGACTTGGAAATAGCCCGTTCGGCGATTTACCATCAAGACCTTCGTCGCTATCACAGCCGCCGGGTTAGAAGCAGAACCTTTCAAGAAGGCGACTTAGTGCTCCGGCTCATCCAGGATCAGTCTGATATGCACAAGATATCCCATCCTTGGGAAGGACCCTTTGTGGTCAGCAAGAATCTGAACAACGGGTCATACTACCTCATCGATATTCGAGAGGACAAAGATTCATGTAAGTCAGAGGAGGAGACCCGCCGGTCGTGGAATATAGCCCATCTTCGGCCTTACTATACTTAAGCCACCGGCTCTCAAGATGTATATAATTTGACGATGTACATATTATATAAAGTAATAAAGCAGGACCTCTGTCCTTTTTTACCCTCAAAAGTTTATATGTCTTTTTTATCAGATGGTGGAAACAACCAACAGGGAGCGGATCATATCTGAATCCGGCTTTTCCTTTGGTCCGGCTTATGATCATATCTGAATCTAGCCATGATCACTTGGGGGCTTCCTGTTCAAACATAGGTCGTATTCGAACCAAAGATAACATAGCTATCGATACCCACTTGATTGGCATACTGCCAAACCCACTTGGGGGCTTCTTGATCATATTTGAATCATAGCTTAACCCCTTTGGGTCTGACGTGATTGTATTCGAATCAGCGTCATTAAACAACTTTTATGGTCATTTGGGGGCTTCCTGTTCAAACATAGATCGTATTCGAACCAAAGAGAACATAGCTGTCGATACCCACTTGATTGGCATCGCCAAAGCCACTGGGGGCTATATGATCGTATCCGAATCTTAGCTTATCCCCTTTGGAACAGTTTACTGATCGTATTCGAATCAGAAGCCTTTGAATATTGTTTGTTATCCATTATATTTCATAAATATAATTATTTTACTATCTTGAGACCTTCTTGAAAGCACTATGAGATGGTTTTTTGCTCTTCCGGCTTAATATTGATCACCCCAGGTTACTAAGTGACAGGTGAACATTATATGTTCCTACCTTCAGGAGTTGAGTTTACCCGCATGGTGTAAATCATATAAGCAGGCGAGATCATTAAAAGGATTGCAGGTATACTATTGTGATTATGTTTAAAAATTATAATTGTAGCCTGGCCTTTGTATGATGTGTTGGTTCGCACTCTGGGTTATCAATACCTTATGTGACCCCCGATGCGATAAACCGCCAAGGGAATTTTGCTTGTTTTATATGCAGGGTAAGGCAAGCAAATTTGACATCAAGGAGATAAAAGATCAATATAAGCTGGAAGTATATATATCGATGGAGGCTTACGAAAGTATTAAGCGCCATAAACATGCGCGAAGGCATGACAAAATTGAAGAGGTTCTTTCTACCCTATTACAAGACTCCCCGAGTCTGAATAATGAAGCATTGTTTTGCAAAGTCATAAACGCCTGGCGTTTCATCTTTTGGCGGACTTGAATGCTCCGGGTTATCCTTCTCCGCTTCTTTGTCGGCTGCTTTGTCCTGGAAAGTTGACGAGGCCCAGTCAATGCCGCTCAAGGCTTCAAATTCGGCTTCATCATCTATTAAACTGGCTGGGTCCACTTCAGGGGCAAAGGTATGCTTACGGGTTGGAGGGATCAGGCTGACTTCATCAAAGGGAGGTGCTAGGATTCTCCGATTCTCCTGGTCATAGCCCGGCTGATACTTGGTAAGATCAGTATCGTTCCCAATAAGAGTGGCCACGGGGCGTATAACTTTGACATAGGCGGTGAAGTCATGTCCATCAAATACGGTCCCATCTTCTTTAAGACTGGGGTATCCAAGAGCGAGGTCGGCTTGGTCTAGTTCCGGGATCCAGGCTTTCGCCCGGCTCAACACCGCTACGGCCTCGGCTCTTGCGGATGCCCGCCTTAGATCTTGGATCCGTTGAGGTAGTGAAGCAAGCCATTTCAATAAGTATTGCAGGAGGTGAGGAACGTCATCTGATAAAGCTACAACGGCCAGAGCACGTGACGCGATGTAGAGCTTCTCCACAAGAGTATAAACCGCCTTCAGCTTGATCAACATGTTCTGCTTGAGGTTTGTGCTCCTAGGGCCTGCGTTATTAAACATAAGGTGAGCCGGAGCTGACAATTGAAGTAATCATTGAAAGGAGGTTTGCAAGGTTTAAAGTCTATATGAGTAACTTACCAAAGATCGCTGAGACCATTTGAGATATCTGGCGTTTTAAGTCGGATAGCTCCGTTGTTGCTTCTGCAAGTAATGCCTCTGCCGTCTCAGCCCGGGTCACCAGTGAAGCCTTTTCATCAGCCCAGATTTTCTTCTCTGCCTCAAAATTCTTCTTCAGCTTCTCTTGTTCAGAGACACTGAATTCAAATTTGGAGTTGGCCTTTTGAATCTCAAGTTCTTGAGCGGCCAGGCGGTTCTTCAGGTCAGCCATCTCCGACTCAAATTGACTTATGGTGGCCTGCATTTAATGTCGGGTTATAATCAGAAGTCATGGTAAGATAACACTAGGTCCCAAGCACTTTGCAAGCAAAGATACTTGACACTTGGGGGCTAATGTGTACTGAAGAATTTTAACTTACAATGCCGGCTCATGGAAATTTAGTCTCAAGCACTTTGCAAGCAAAGATGCTTGACACTTGGGGGCTAATGTATATCGCAAGTTTAAAGTATCATGTTACAACCGGGTTAAATATCTTCTTTCCAAAAGTGGATAAATCATGGCTAAGCAGTTTTCTAAGTCTACAGCATATTCATTCATAAGCAATAGACTTGGGGGCTGATACAGTAAGTATGATTCGGAATAGTAGCATAAGTCGTACCTCAGATTTTTGCTGTATTTGCTTCACCATGCCAATTTCCAGGTCACGGCTGCTATGTACTTGATTGAGATAGCCAGAGACTATATCTCCAATACTCAAATGAGTATAGTCAGCAATATCTAGCTTGGCCTTTCGACGTTCCAGAAGTTCCTCCTTAGCAAAGCATTTGGCAAGAACGGTGGGTCGCCCTGGCTCAACAAAGTGAGTCTTCAGAATCTCAATGTCCGGATCAACTGTCTTGACCGGGCTAGGAGCTTCCGGGTTATCAAAGCTGTTAAGAGTGTCTTCAGCAGGTGGATCAGAGGTTGGTGCTGGAATGTCACATGCCGGTTCAGGCAGCGGCTAATGGATAGAACTATCAGGAGCAGTCGTGCCAAGCTCTGGTTCAGTCACGACCGGGTCTCGGGACAGCTTACTCTTTTTTGCCCTCTTACTGGGCTTCACTTGCACGCTGTGGACAAAGGCAGAAGGATGAGTACAAAAGCATGGATAAGATAAAGCATAAGGTAAACAAAAATAAGTTACCCGGGGGCAGTTTTGAAAGCCGGCATGTTAGATTGCATAGACTCGCCGGAGGAAGGAGAGGTATCCTGATAATTGGAGTCAGATGAATTGAGATAGGGCTGGTCATATAACCTGAAAACCGATCTACCAAACCGAAATAACCGACACCGAAGTCGAATACACCAAAACCGAAAACTTCGGTGCTATGACCGGTTTGCATCTACAGAAAACCGAAACTAGTCCGGTGAATTCGGGTTTATCTCTCGGGAAACCGAACTGACCGAAAACCGAGTAAAACAAGGCCCGACCACATGCATGCGCTCGATTTCCTCAGCCCCATCCTTAATTGGGGCTAGTCTCGTGCAGCCGCAGCCTAATTGGCGCTAGTCCCGTGCAGCCACAGCCGCATTCCGCATCCTGCGCATGCACATTGGAATAAAGTAATGCTTCATCTTGTTTACCTCATGAAGAGGGTCAATCAACTAGTACTTCCCGCTGTAGTTTAGGCATTGTACCTTTCTAGGATAAATTATTAAATATACGATCGGTGCTATTCGGTCAGAACCGACGACCGAACCAAAATCTCGGTGCGTAGAATCCTCGGTTAGCTAGCTTTCCATTGACCAATCGGTCTGTATTTTCACAGAACCGAAATTTTAATTAGACCGAAGCACCGACCCGATCGGTTCGGGGGAACCGAACGCCTAGGCCTAAATTGAGAGGTTGGTGACATAAACTCGCCAAAGGTAAAACAGAATGTAAATCGGAGATAACCTCAGTCCGACGCTTCCTGGTTACGTCAGGTAAGCCGGAGGAGAGTTCTACATCCTTGCTGTTCCGGGTCTGCTTCCGGCTTTCAAACTGTTGTTGCTTCAAAAGAAATTGAGGATCTTGATAAGCTAGAGGATGTGAAAATCTTACTTTTCGGGTCACCCTTCGGATTTTTTGCTTTGGCAAAGGCTCTGAGTCGAAGGAGACTATAGTTACCTCTTCGTCAATCGCTTGGCTGTTCCCCGTATCCTCCTGAAAGGATAGAATGTCAATAAAATAATGACAAAAGAGTCAGGAGAGTTAAGGATTACCTCTTCTTCATCAGAAGTGTCATCCAATTTGAGTAAATCCGAAGCGCTTGGTTTCTTCTTCCTTGAAGTTCCTGTTTTGGCGGCTTTCCTTTCAGCTCTCTTTGCCGCTCTGGCTTGTTTGGCCGCCTCATGGTCATATTTGACCTTCCAAAAGTTGTCATTGGCCTGTGAAAAATGATAAGGGGTTATGATTAAAAGCAAGATGTAATATAGTAAAGAGTATTCATTGAGGTTGGTGACTCACAAAAGGGGTCGGGTTCTTCTTGCAGAAGGGAAGTAAGCCAAAGGCATTACTAATGACCGTGCCCTCTTTCAACAACGATTGGATCATGGCTTCCACCACATCTTCTGGTAAGTCATCGGGGCTATGACGCAGTGGGTCATCTGTCTCGCCGGAGTAAGTGCACATTAAGCCGGGGCGGCGGCTTAACGGAAGCACTCGCCAAGTAACCCAGACTCGGACCAGGTCAATGCCGTCTAACTCGTTTCCCAAAAGAGCTTTGATTTTTCTTATAGTGGGAGAAAGTGGCAGACGTTCAATAGTAGTCAGTTTATCCGGCAGCAGGTCGTTGGACTCAAGGCGCAGGGTACGGAAGCCGGGCAAAGGATTTTCTTCAGCCGGAGAAGTGTCTTGGCAGTAGAACCACGTCTGATTCCAATCCTCTGGGTGACTCGGCAGCTCAGCATAAGGAAAGAGGCAGTCTCTCCGCCGCTGAATCGAGATGCCACCAAGTTCAAGACTGGGCCCGTTGGCACGTTCATTCTGTCGGTTTAAATAGAACAGCTCTCTGAATAAAAGTATATTGGGCTCTTCTCCAAGGTACACCTCGCGGAAGACTTGGAAGTTGCAGATGTTTGACACGGAATTGGGCCCGATGTCTTGAGGTCTAAGGTCAAAGAAATGCAAAACATCCCTGAAGAATTCTGAACCAGGTGGAGCGAAGCCGGTTCATGTGATTAGTAAACATGATTACCTCCCCTTTTTTGGGTTGAGGCTTCTCCTCTGACGGGTTAGGAGCACGATAAGACATGACCTCCTTCGTCTTGGGCAGATGGCCAGATTTCACAAAATCAGACAAGATGCTCTTTGTAACAGTGGATTTAACCCAGTTGCAGGTCACGGGAGCTTTAGGAGCCTTGGGTGCCATTACGTAAATTGAAGCCTATGACAAAATAAGAGGTTCCAGTTCAAATTTAACCCAAAGGAAAGCATGTTAAGTTTAATCAAGATGGCGGCTTAAGAAGGGGCCTAATGACATATGGCTGACTATATCTGGTTGCTTAAGCCGCTATGGGAATCAGTAACAGTTAAAAGACATTTTAAGTTGCCAGGAGCTGGCAAGGTTGTCAATTAACATTGTCTATTTTAAACCGGCAATGAGGGCCGCTAGAGTTAAATGGGCTTAATAGAAACAGGTTCCGCAGTTGGCGGATATTATTTTGGATCAAACAGGTGCACAGAAAGAAGAAATTTCTAGACCTAAAACTAGTACAGATAAGTTCATCAGTGCTAAACAAGGCTTCTGTACACAGAAAGGGATCTATTTGCAGTTGGAAACGGGTGCGAAATAACCACCGCAACTGTTCTACATTATTTGAAGATCAAAAGGGGGCATTGGAGGTAAAAAATTATCGAGGTTTTGACTCAGGCTATTACGAACGCCGACGAACTCGAAGAGCCTTAATGCAGATCTGAGGAACAAGAAGGAGGAAACTTACAGATGCGGAGTTGCTGCGGAGGTCCGTCGCGTTTTTCTGGTCAAGTCAGGTTGATGCAGCGGCCTGAGTTGGTGAGGACGAGGAGATCTGCGACGGCGGCGGTGGCGGAACTCGAGCGGCAGAGAGACAGCGAGAGGAAGAAGATGAACGACTGAGGAAGAAAATGGAGATGACCTAGGTCGAGCCTATTTATAGGAAGGGCCGACCGGGACGGTGCGAGAAACGAGGAGACTAAGCATCATTATCCGGCAGCCCCGATGCCTTGGTTTTCGGAGCGGTCAGTAAAAGCAAAGATCCGTTGGAAGATATGGCAGAGTAAACAATGAATTTAAGTAAACATGACGTCACGACGGGCTAACACGGATCCAGAAGATGACGTCATGGCGGGTTAAAAACCTTTACACAGGCAGAAGGCTGAAGGTTTATTTTTTAAAGGTATTTTAAGATTGACATGAACTGGTTCAAATCAATCTGGGGCCTAATGTTGGGGATATAACTATTTGTGTAAGCCGCCCAGGAGGGGTCGGGTTACGCAAGGAAGACTCATCAGAAAGAAGCCCAAGACCAGGCATGAAGATGGCGGTTCAATAAAGGGCCTAAAGCCCACCGGCGATTGGAGGCCTGTTGTAGTAAACCGCCACAATGGCATGACTTGTATTGCAAGGTAGATTTAACTAGTCACCGAGCCGGACACTGTTTATGAGCCGGCCCGGACTCTGTAAGCCGCAGGGCGCCAACCCGTGTATATAAGGGGGTGACCCACTGGCGGCTAAGGGTAAGAAACAACTCGTCGAGAACCGGGCATAGCGTATCTCGCTCCCTGGTCATCGAAACATCAAGCAATACCAACCCAACTAGACGTAGGCCTTACCTTCATCATAAGGGGCCGAACTAGTATAAACCTCCCGTGTCTCTTGTCCCAATTAACCCCTTCAAGCTTCCTAGTTGCGATGGCTCCGCGATTAAGTCCTTTCACTAGGACATCTGACGTGACAATTCCACGACAAGAAGGGTAGCCCCGACGCCCTCCAGGAAGGTCCAGCGGCATCCTTAGGCGCCACCGCGTCGGTGTCGGCCAAGCCATCAGGGATTTCTCCCGATCCCAGCCTCTACCTCAGGCACTTTGGAGCTCGCCACCAAACTGACCACCACCCTGCGCCAACACGGACACGAAGCTTCCCACGCTGTCTCACCACCGCACCGCGAAGATGGTCTGCACAACGAAGAAGAGGAGCCGGGACTAGGGCAGCAGCACCGTCACCTTATGGGAGAGCCCCACCTCCACCGTACACGGCGGTAGCCGACCGGATGCCATAGCAGGAGCCTACCGGGCCCGTAGCCCCATAGGCCCGGCCGGGCCCTCAAAGGCCCGGACAGCTCCCGCCTTCACGCAGCAGCTGGCACGCCATCGGCGTCACTATCCCAGTCCAAGCCGCTCCCCTGCCTCCCCATACAGAGGGCGTCGCGGTCGTGCCGGAGCCGACCCGCAAGGACCCAGAAGGGACCCTACGGGCCCTAATCTGGGCCGGGGACGCGCCACCGACCAGGCAGCATCACCGGACCGGACCGCCACCAAGAGGCGGCACCACCACGGCGAGCACGGCCGGCCTCCGCACCAGGACACCGGACCGCCACCGGCCGAGCACCACCGCCGCCTCTTCCACCCCGGGAAGGAGGAGAATGCGCGGGTAAGGAATGGCCTGCCGTCGCCGACACCACCCGGCCAGATAGATCTGGGGGCGACCGCCGGCGGCGGCGGCGGCCGGGGGGGAGGGGGAAGAACGGGGAGGGGGCGGACGAGGCGGAAGGGGGTCGCGTGCCGCCCCGGCCGCCTCCCGGGGAGACGGCGGAGGCAGCAAGACGGGGAGGAGGGGAGAGGGGGGCGGCGGGAGCGGGAGCGGGGGGGGCGCTGAGTGGGCGGCGGCAACGGGAAAGGTCTAGGGCCTGCCAGCGGCGGGGGGAACCCTAGCGGGGGAGGGGGAGCCGATGGCTCTGTGTGTCTTCACTGCCCGCGGCTGTAACCGGGGATATTTCACTCTTGCAGGCAGAGTCAACATGACTTGTTCAATCAAAAGAGGGCCATTTTATGCTAAACTTTGGTCAAAGGGCAAGTTTTGTGATTTTCACTGTGCGGCGTGATATTGTACTCGTACCATTGAGTACAGATTGCGTATGACGTCTACGCCGTAGGCCAGCCTTTGCCCTGCCGCAAGTTCTACTCCCTCCGTTCCTAAATGTAAGTCTTTTTAGAGCTTTTATTATGGACTACATACGAAGCATTCTAAAATACTTCTATATACATCCGTATATAATTTGTAGTGAAATCTCTAAGAGCAACTCCAATGGGGTGACCCATTTCGTCCGCCCGCGTCCGTTTGGGTTGGCGCGGACAGAAAAGACGGCCCAACGCGCCGACCCAAACGGACGCGCGTCCTCTTTCGTCCGCCTGCCGACCCATTTCCGGCCCATTTTTTAGCCGGATTTGCGTCGGCGCGGACACAAGACGGACGCGCGCGCGCACTCTCTCCTCCCCGCGCGTGCACAACCTCCACTGCCTGCTTCGTGGCCGACGCCGCCGGCCATTTTTTCCGATGAAAAAGGATACATAGATAGTTCTTGCGTACGCAGATAAAAGAAAGATCAAACTACTCGTCGGTTTCCGACTCTGACTCGGTAATGTCCTCCGACGTCTGAATATAGGCGTCAGCAGCATGCTCGTCCGCGAAGTCCCACCCCGATGTTTCTCGCAGCCTCAGTCTCATTTGAGCGGCCAGCTTCCGCGCACGCTTGCGCTCCCGATAGGCGGCTCGCTCCGTCCTCCTGGCCTTCCTCTCCATCCCCCTCTGCTCATAGAAGTGACGTTCGTCGACGATGTCCTGCGGGAAGCATTCGCGCCACACCACCAAAGCGTGCACGTCCATCTCGGCGATAGCGAGGCGATACATACGCCTCCAATGGACGCGACGATCATCGTCAGTGAAAAGCCGCAGGAGAGGCGCCAGATCATGTGTCCGCTGGCTCGACACGTCAGAAAAATTCATCTCCCGACTCGGCCGCCGGAGGCGCCACGCCGCCGCGTCGTACGCGCGGGCCGCCTGCTCAGCGGTGTCGAAGGTGCCGAGGATGAGCCGTTTCTCGCTAAACATGATCTCGGCGGAGAAGGCGACGGAGGGGCGCTCGCGGACTCCGCGGAAATCCGAAGCGTTGAGGATGCGCATCGACATGGTGGCGCACATGCGGCGAGGCTACTGAGAGGGGGCGATACGAGTGGGCGGTGGCGGCGGACTGAGTGTGGAGAGAGTGGAGGGAGCGCCTTCTTTATAACGAGCGCCGGCCGCGGCGCGCCAAAATGCGCGCGCGAACATTTCCGGCGCTCTGGAGCGCCAAAGCTAGCGCGCGCTAGGGCGCATTTCCCCGGCGCGCGAACCTTTCCCACGCGCTGGCATGATCTAAAGCGCGCGCGGTCATGAAATGGGTCGGCGCGTTGGGCGCGCTGCAAACCCAAAACTAAAAAAGGGCAGACGACGGACGGCCGGTCGACCCAAACGGACAAAAGACGGACAAAAACGCCGTCCGTTTGGGTCAACCCGTTAGAGTTGCTCTAAAAATACTTATATTTAGGAACGGAGGGAGTACTACTGTATGGCATGCCTCTCAACTCGACTGCTCGAGCTAGCCGTGCCTTTCCACTCTCGCAAAATCCGAAGCAGTAGCACTACCCTCGCTGCATGGCATGGCACGCACAGAGCCCTCGACCGACTCGACCGCGGCAGCCAATCAGACGGTCAGCCCGCGCGTCACCGCGTGTCAGAGCTGACGCGCTTCCATCCCCTCCCCTCCCACACTCACCCACCGTCACCTCTGTACTCTCTGCAGTAGCCTTCTCCAATCTTGATGTCAGCGCCCCAGAGCAGAGTACGTACTTGCGAGCAGTGCAGCAGAGCGCTGGAAACGGAGAGGAGTACGATTCTGAATTCCGAATTCTGAATCCTGGCCGTGGAGCTGCTATCTCGCAGCGGTAAATTCCGTCAGGTCGCGGGCGCCCCCGCGAATCCCGGCCGGCCTGGCTCGCGCGCTGCTCTCCTCTGCCCGTCGTCCCCCCGGGAGACGCGCATGGAAACCAGCGCGCGTCCGTGGACCGTGCTGTGCGGCTGTGTGACGTCCGACTGACCGGACCCTTGGATGGATTCGTACGCGGCCGTTGCGTGTGCACTTGCACTTGCGCTTGCTTCTCTTCTGCTCCATGGCTTGGCTTGGGTTTCCTCCCGACCGGCGATCTTCTGCCCGACGACGCCCCGATGGGGAAGGTGCCCATGCATCCGGGTACGGGCGCTCATTCTTTTAATTTTCAAAAACGAACGGACTCCCATGGCGACGCCAAGCTTCATGCAGGGCTGGCCGCTAATCCTACACGTTGGATCACTTATAGGATTATATATATACACCCCAATTCACTAGTGCCGAAGTTTTTGCTGATCAGTCAACTTAGTTGTCATTTTATGGCCCGACAAGTATCAATCTGGATTGAACACGATCATGATCATGTCTAGGAAGAATACTCTCGAAGGCGCTGGTATGTGTTTGTCCCGATTATTTTCTCATTGACATGGCACATGTCCGGCGACATGAGCCAGGTCATCATTGTCCCACGCCCCAGCTAGACAGTTAGCATGGCATCTAACTTTTTTTTCTTCTGAAAATGAGGATAACCCCGGCCTCTGCATCCAGCGGTGCACACAACCATTTTTATTATATTATTCAACAAAACCATACAAAGTAAATACATGAATTAACCTAAAGCCATCTTTCTGGTGAACACTGTCACCCTACAATGATATGCCATGACCTCGCACCAACACACGCCAAGTAATCCGGGAGCCTCACCAAACCGACCGCCGGCTAGCCAGGAGCATCAACCATTCTAGCATACCCTCAACACGCACCGCATGCGCACGCTCTATAATCCGCCGCCATCTTTCACCGTCCCATCTTCAGATGTGATGAATGCATGCATTGACCTTGCCAGACCATTCTGTCATCAATGTCACTACGACACCGGACATCGCCACTCTCCTGTGTGCGCCCATCAGCACGCGTCCAGCCCCAACACTCCACTGCGCCACACTGCTGAGACCAATGTCATCAATGTTGAAGATGCAACACCGCTCCACCTCTTGTCCCCTCCAACCAGCACCTACTCCAAAACGGCGCTCACAAGAGGGAGAACGCCATGGAAGGTGCCATCATCGACCGATCCGGGAGACCCAGATCCAGGGTTTCCCCTTGAAACATCCTGAGCGTGGTGACACGACCTGCGACAACGTTGACTTAACGACGAAACGACGTCGCAGGCATCGTCATCATCCACCATGACCGAAGTCGGCATGATTTTCATCCGAAGTCACGCCACCCAGATCTTGCCGCCGACTGGATCCGCACGCAGCTTCGCCATGTGGACGTACGACGCCACTTGAATGCCGGTAGAGGGCCTCCAGCCGACCCACATTGGTCCCACCACGCGCCACCAGCATGCCAAAGCCATGTCGCGACAAATTTTGCCGAGACGCCAGATCCACACCCACCACATAATAGGGTTGCCCACGAGATCACCCCACCGGCCATCTGTTCACCTGCTACCGCCGCACAACCAAGACCTTCTTTCTGGCCGCCGCGCAAGGCCACCCCACATGAGCCTCCCTAGCCACCTCATGGAGGAACCACCGCAACCTTCCCACCCTAGCACCTTTGGCACCGTGCGCCACCGCCACCGCAACCAACGCTAGCAGCAGGAATCTGCCAGGGAGGAGGGGCCGGCGGCGCTAGGGTTTGGGCCCCCTAGCGTCGCCCTGGGTGGCAACGCGAGGGGGTTCCGCGTTAGACACAGGGCAAAATGGGATGACATCTATCTTGACGCCAACACAAGTGGCATGCATAGATACACACAACTTCGGCATCATAAAGGGTTACCCGAGCATGGAGTCTGATTTGGCCAAAGTTTCAAACAAGCTCATTATTTTGTTGCTGTAATAAATTGCGTAAAAACTTTGCGTGATGCATGCTTCTCTACGCCATCTCAGTTACACCAGGGATTCGTGCAATCGTGCTGGATCTCAGTACATGGCGTACGGAGCACACCTAGCTGCTAGTGGGCCGGTGTAGAGAGGTAAAATAGACAACCAACACTTCCATACATACAAAAAATCTAAGAGGTGAACACTTTGCTAGAAAAGAGACTGAACCGGAATAATTGCAACCACAGTCATCGCAAGCTTTAGTTCTGGCCTATATCAGACCAAATGGCGAGTGCTCCCAATGTCGTCGTTGCAATTGCTCGGTGCACTTGCCTCCTTGATCGGATCCGCACCTCCCTCCACCAACCCAGAGGGGCCAAGGTCACACTCAGGCCCTGTTTGGTTCAGCTTTTATCAACGGATTCCGCTGCCGCGCAGCAGAATCTGAACCAAAGGGCGAACCCAGCAGAATCCGATTTCAGAAATCCGCTGCCAAAATCTGAACCAAAAGGAGAAGCAGCCCAGGACGTGCTTTCCAAAATCTGATTCCGCTGCGGGCCAAAATCTGAAAAAGCTGTATCAGTTGGTTTGCCAAATGACCTACATCTTTTTCACATCAGATTTTTCACAGCTGTTTTTTCACAGCAGATTTTTCACAGCTGCTTTTAGAAATCCACAACCGAACCAAACAGGGCCTCAGTTTCCCTACGCCCCTAGCTAGCCTCGTGCCAGAAGGCCAATTTTCTCCCCCCTATAGAGAAAAACGGAGATTACCGCAAGGGCTATAGCCTGTAGCTCTAGGCGTGGTCATGTCAAAACGAACGAAAATCATCTTTCAAAAGGAGTTAAAGCAGCAAATCCGACCAGGCCACCGTGAATCCGCGGGACAATGACGGTTACCCAAAAGTTGTACCTGACGTAGATGCCTGTAATTACTCGCCCAATCTATCTGCAATTATAAACTAGGGCGTGATGTGCACCACACTAAGCCCGGTCGATCGACGAGGGTGGCCAATGAGGCCGAGGGTTGGTCCGCGACGCGCCTTCTTGACTTCTTGTGCGTGTCACATGTAGACATGCACGCTCGCATCGGCACACGTACTGACGCAGTGTATGAAGAACATAACACACGCACACCAGTTTGATACAGTCAAGGGGCAGCGCGCGCAAGGAACTTGTCGGTTCCTCTGTCTGTCGCGTTGAATCTTCGGTTGTAACCAAGTTGAGACGCTAAAGGCAAAAATTTGATATGTACACTTGCCTCTTCTACACATGCCAATTGGAGTAGTATTATACTACTATATAGAGAGGGAGATGAACTTGTACTATTATTCCTTTGGGGCCAGTATAAAAATTAAGTGTCCATAATTTTTATTCTAAAAGGAAATGTATATGCAGGATTGCAGGAACATGCTAGCCTGTTCTCCGGCGAAAAGCAGTATGAATGACAGAATGAGCAAAGCAGCAGGTCTTACGCAAATCGATCGATACGAATTAACTAGCTAGAGTGGGAAGCAAGAGCTTAAAAACACGAAATACTTGCGAGAAATGCATTGCCTTGTCGGCTGGAATTGAGCGCATGGATCAGTGTCGCCATGAAGCTAACAGCGGCCGGATCAAGGTTGAAGATACACCAGTGTCGCCGTGAAAGTGAAACTAACAGCGGCCATGGAGGGCATACAACGTCTTAAGAGTACGATTCATGCTAGCGCTCAACGTAGTGCGGTTCAAGATTGAAGACGCGGCTCTACGCATACCTCGTGGATCGACCGTGGGACCGGAGGGCACACGACGTGGTACGGTTCGTGCTCGCGGGCGGGCGTGGCAGGCCGACGGCGGCGCCGGGCTCCGGAGCGAGGAACGACCGTGATGGAGGAGAAGAACACGTGCAGTGCAGTGCAGGGCTAGCAGCTCTGATCCCACCCGCGGAGGCAGGAGGAGATCGAGCGCGCTCGCATGCATGCACGTGCCCTGCTTCTCCAGCGCGGTCCTTCTCGCTGATCCTTCCAGTGTAGTCTGTCCCTTTTCCCAGTGAGGAGCGTGAGGCACTAATGGCGATGGAGAGGAGGCAGAGGCGCCCCCTCCCTTTTTATACCCGTTCCAGAAGAGCAAGAGAGATGGTGGTGGAGAGACCGGGAGACGGTTTCGCTGGAGGTGGGAAAGATTGTAGCCGGAGAGGAGAGCATCCGGCATGCAGATGCCGCGGCAACAGTGCCGTCTATCCGGACGATTAATCAGTTTAGTTCTTGGGGCCATCGAGCGGGCGAGCGAGCCTGTGAAGGCCTCACTTGGCTGCAATCCTGTCGGGCCACTTACGCGGCTGTCACGGCTGTGACGAGGGCGACTTCTCATCTCATGCTATCTGCTGCTCCCTGCTTGATAGCCCTGCACACGTGGACAGCGTGTCGCTGCCGGTTCATGGCCGACGTCCGGCGTACCAAATTGCCAAATGGAAACCAAATGGTCCTGCAGTATTATAGAACGGTCGAGTTCACATCGATCGGTTTAATTATACCGTTGACAAAACACCATTTTGCTAGCTGTTGCAAGGTCAGTTTGCAGGCCATAGCCCACGACCCTTTTCAAACCAACAACCCTAGTTTTTAATCCCGTACTGTTAATCTGGACACTCGATTAAGAAACACAGGCTACCTGACATCTCTGAACAAAATTAAGGAAGGAGCCAGCATGACGAGCGCCACCGCACTCCGTTCGTACGTCGATGTCCAGAGGGGGTGAGCAAACTGCAGGCCAGTTCACTGCCGATCTTCTTTACCGGCAGCACACAGGGGGGGCGAGCACGCCGTGCTGCTTCGGCAGCAGACCGTCGTCCATCCGCCCGGCCGGCTGGGCGGCCGATCGGCCCGTAAACGGCCACAGCGTTGCTCACCACACGCTGTGATCTCGCCTCATGCCGCGCGCTGAAACCCTCGTAGTAGATTTTTTCAAGAGATGCACACGCAACCTATCCATCGGCTTGAATGAATGGGTTCCGTACGCTGTCGATTACATGGAGCGCAGCGCGGGGGAAAAGACGGCGGATGGACGCGCGGGTTGACGGATGGATGGACAGCGAGAGTGGGGGGCGACGTGTGACGGACGGGATGAGCGCTGCGCTCGCGCGGGACGACGAGACGCCCGGAGACACGGACACTCGAGCGCTGCCGTGTATCGTCGACGCTTGCTTGAGCGCAAAGGCTTCCAAATCTTTGATTTGATTTGATCCGCTCGCCCGGAATTTATGACCGGGTTACCCCACGCCAGGGAGTAACTGGCCAACCGCGCCATCAAATCAGACTGATAAAGAAACAGCAGCCGTCAGATCAGTATATAAGTATCTTATTTTTTTGGATTTCCTTGACAAACTTGACGCATGACATTGAATTTGTTTTTGTCATGCATGAGTGATTTTTTCTCCTAGGAAATGGCCGCATATTGTCGATAATGACACGATGGATTTTTTATATGAAGGAATGAAGTAGGAGGAAGTAGTCTTCTGGTCTCGAGCTCAAATGAACAGTAAAATCGATTTAAAAAAAACAAATTCACAAAGTTCTATTTTTTTGTAACGAACATTGACAAATGTTTTCAGTGCATGTGAAAGATTTGTAGAAGGAGTGGCAAAAAACGTCACTCCAAAATGCTTTTGGAAATGTCATTTTTGAAGCATCGATTTTTTTTGTCACGACTTCTACAAATGTTATTTCACGATGAAACTTTGCAAGCATTGACAACTTCTGAAAATGTTTGTCACAAAAGAAATTCAGAATATCTTGATTTTTTTTCCAAAATCTTGAATATTTGGTAAAATGCTGAACATTTTTCAATTTCATTGACATTTCTTTGAATTTTTGTACTTTCCAAATTCATGAACAACCTTGGAAATTTAGAAAATAAAATAAAATCATGAACACTTTTTTTAAAAATTGAGATTAGTTAACAGTTCTTGAAGTAATAATAACAAAAAGAAGCAAAAAAAACTAAAGAAGGAAAATAAAAAAGACAAGGGTGCTCGAACCGCACATGGGCCAGCCCAAAATGCACGCGGGGCGCAGACGGGTGCGTGATTGGTGCCTATTTGCCAACCTACGCAGCAACTAGGAGCTCCCGTGGTCCTGTAGACAGATGCAAGGTATACTTAATTTTGGTGTTTTTTCTATTTGACTAGAGCAAGTAGGCAAGGGGTACACCTTGCGGGAGCCTTGAAAGGGTCACTTTGGTGGGCTGTGTGACGCCCCCGATTCAATCGTACACTAATCATGCATGCAAATGTGTACGATCAATATCAGGGACTCACGGAAAGATATCACAACACAACTCTAAAAATAAAATAAGTCATACAAGCATCATATTACAAGCCAGGGGCCTCGAGGGCTCGAATACAAGTGCTCGTATATAAACGAGTCAGCGAAAGAAACAATATCTGAGTACAGACATAAGTTAAACAAGTTTGCCTTAAGAAGGCTAGCACAAACTGGGATACAGATCGAAAGAGGCGCAGGCCTCCTGCCTGGGATCCTCCTAAACTACTCCTGGTCGTCGTCAGCGGCCTGCACGTAGTAGTAGGCACCTCTAGTGTAGTAGGAGTCGTCATCGACGGTGGCGTCTGGCTCCTGGACTCCGGCATCTGGTTGCGACAACCGGATAGAAGGGAAAAGAGGAAAAGAGGGAGAAAAGCAACCGTGAGTACTCATCCAAAGTACTCGCAAGCAAGGATCTACACTACATATGCATGGGTATATGTGTAAAGGGCCATATCGGTGGACTGAACTGCAGAATGCCAGAATAAGAGGGGGATAGCTAATCCTGTCGAAGACTACACTTCTGGCAGCCTCCATCTTGCAGCATGTAGAAGAGAGTAGATTGAAGTCCTCCAAGTAGCATCGCATAGCATAATCCTACCCGGCGATCCTCCCCTCGTCGCCCTGTGGAAAAGCGATCACCGGGTTGTCTGTGGAACTTGTCTGATGTGTTTTATTAAGTATCCAGTTCTAGTTGTCATAAGGTCAAGGTATAACTCCAGGTCGTCCTTTTACTGAGGGACACGACTATTCGAATAGATAAACTTCCTTGCAGGGGTGCACCACATAACCCAACACGCTCGATCCCATTTGGCCGGACACACTTTCCTGGGTCATGCCCGGCCTCGGAAGATCAACACGTCGCAGCCCCACCTAGGCACAACAGAGAGGTCAGCACACCGGTCTAAATCCTATGCGCGCAGGGGTCTGGGCCCATCGCCCATTGCACACCTGCACATTGCGTACGCGACCAAAAGCAGACCTAGCAACCTCCATTACAAAGGAACTTGCGTTAACGCAGTCCAACCCGGCGCGCGCCGCTCAGTCGCTGACGTCACGAAGGCTTCGACTGATACCACGACGTCGAGTGCCCATATCTTTCCCGCGTAGTTGGTTAGTGCGTATAGGCCAATGGCCAGACTCAGATCAAATATCAAGATCTCGTTAAGCGTGTTATTATGAAGTAACCGCGGACGCCGACCAGGGCCAGGCCCACCTCTCGCCGAGGTGGTCTCAACCTACCCTGTTGCTCCGCCACAAAGTAGCAGTCGGGGGCCGTCGGGAACCCAGGCCCACCTCTACCGGGATGGAGCCACCTGCCCTTCCAGCCCCCACATCAGAATCACGTGCGGGTACTCAATGAGCTGACCTGACTTTAGCCACCATCTGTATAGTATGTATATATGTATAGTATATACCCGTGATCACCTCCCGAGTGATCACGGCCCAATAGTGTAGCAAGGCAGACTGACAAGAATGTAGGGCCACAGATGATAAACTAGCATCCTATACTAAGTATTTTGGATTGCAGGTAAGGTATCAACAGATGTAGCAACAATGTCAGGCTATGCATTAGAATAGGATTAATGGAAAGCGGTAACATGCTACACTACTCTAATGCAAGCAGTATAGAGGAGAATAGGCGATATTTGGTGATCAAGGTGGGGGCTTGCCTGGTTGCTCTGGCAAGAAGGAGGGGGTCGTCAACTCCGTAGTCGAACGGGGCAGCAGCAGCGTCGGTCTCGTAGTCTACCGGAGAGAAAAGGGGGAAGAAACAATAAATATAATGCAAACATAAGCATGGCGAAGCAGAGCGGTGTTAGGTGTGCCCTAACGCGGTAGGAGGAGATACCGACGAAAGGGGGAAACATCCGGGAAAGTATTCCCGATGTTTTGCATTTTCGGACAGATGAACCGGAGGTGAAATTGCAGGTTTGATATGCTAGGGATGTGTGGTGCGCGAACGGACTGCGTATCTAGATTCGTCTCGTCGTTCTGAGCAACTTTCATGTACAAAGTATTTTCATCCGAGTTATGGACTATTTTATATTAATTTTTAAAGATTTAATTCATTTTTAGAATTAATTTAATTAGAAAATGCCATTATGATGCCAGCATGACATCAGGGTGATGTCAGTAGTCAACAGTCAGTTGACTTGGTCAGTCTGATGCGTGGGTCCATTCTGCCATTGACTGATATCTAATTAACAGTTACTTAGTTTAATTAGCAGGTTAAGTAAATTTAACTAGTCAACTATTCAGGATTAAATAACTTAATTAATCTAGTTAATTAATATTCTTATTTATTTATTTATTTTTAATCCATTTTTATATCTCTTTTTTTAACGTTCGAGGGCTGGGCCCCACATGTCATAGGCACAGGAGCCTATCGGGCGCCGCTTAGCAGGCACGGGTGCAGGACGCGGCCTGAGCGGGCGCACACCCAGGTGCGGGCGGACCTGGCAAGGCGCCGGAGCAGGGGGGCGGTGGCCAGGGCGAGGCCATGGCCGGAGCGGGGCGCGCTGGCTGTGGCCGGTGGAGAGGCGCCCGCGGCGAGGAGCGCTGGGCAAGGGGCATCAGTGGCCGGACGGGGGCGTGTGCGCTCGGGCGGGAGCGCAGTGCTATGGGAGAAGAGGCTGCCGGGCGGGGAGGCCACGGTGCGGGTGCTGTACATGGGAGGGTGGCCACGGGCACCAGGCCGCAGGGAAGGCTATGGGGCGAGGGTCGGGCGGAGCTGCGGGAGCACGCGGGCGAGCGTGTCCCGTCGAGGACGACTCTGGCGCGGGGTCAGAGAGGGAGATGGGGGTGGCGCTCACAAGGGGTTGCAGGGACTGGGCAGCGGGGATCGAGGACGAAGACGGGGATGCCGACGATGTAGGGGAGGCAGTCCGACGAGGTGGTCTCCGGCGACAGCGTCGAGCGGAGAGGACGGCGGCGATGGCGTTCCAGCGACGGAGTGGTGGACGGGGCAGCCCGGCGACG
>NC_057798.1:103938927-103969631 GCF_018294505.1 Triticum aestivum | reverse complement strand
GGGGGTTAGGGTTTCGATGCTCGGGGGTGTTGGAAATATGCCCTAGAGGCAATAATAAATGTGTTATTATTATATTTCTTTGTTCATGATAATAGTCTTTTATTCATGCTATAACTGTATTATCCGGAAATCGTAATACACGTGTGAATACATAGACCACAATATGTCCCTAGTGAGCCTCTAGTTGACTAGCTCGTTGTGATCAACAGATAGTCATGGTTTCCTGGCTATGGACATTGGATGTCGTTGATAACGGGATCACATCATTAGGAGAATGATGTGATGGACAAGACCCAATCCTAAGCATAGCACAAAGGTCGGTTAGTTCGTTTGCTAGAGCTTTTCCAATGTCAAGTATCTCTTCCTTAGACCATGAGATCGTGTAACTCCCGGATACCGTAGGAGTGCTTTGGGTGTACCAAACGTCACAACGTAACTGAGTGACTATAAAGGTGCATTGCAGGTATCTCCGAAAGTGTCTGTTGGGTTGACACGGATCGAGACTGGGATTTGTCACTCTGTATGACGGAGAGGTATCTCTGGGCCCACTCGGTAATGCATCATCACAATGAGCTCAAAGTGACCAAGTGTCTGGTCACGGGATCATGCATTGCGGTGCGAGTAAAGTGACTTGCCGGTAACGAGACTGAATGAGGTATTGGGATACCGACGATCGAGTCTCGGGCATGTAACGTACCGATTGACAAAGGGAATTGCATACGGGGTTTGATCGAATCCTCGACATCGTGGTTCATCCGATGACAACATCGAGGAGCATGTGGGAGCCAACATGGGTATCCAGATCCCGCTGTTGGTTATTGACCTGAGGTCGTCTCGGTCATGTCTGCATGTCTCCCGAACCCGTAGGGTCTACACACTTAAGGTTCGGTGACGCTAGGGTTATCAGGAAGACAAGTATGTGATTACCGAATGTTGTTCGGAGTCCCGGATGAGATCCCGGCCGTCACAAGGAGTTCCAGAATGGTCAGGAGGTAAAGATTTATATAAGGTAAGTGGTTAAACGGACACCGGAAAGTTTCGGTGGCATACCGGTATTGTACCGGGGCCACCGGAAGGGTTCCGGGGTCCACCGGGTGGGGCCACCCCTCCCGGGGGGCCACATGGGCTGTGTGGGAGAGAGAGCCAGCCCCTAGTGGGCTGGGCACGCCTCCCCACCTAGGCCCATGTGGCTAGGGCAAGGGAAGGGGAAACCCTAAAGGGGGCGCCCCCCTAGCTTGGGGGGCAAGCCACCCCTTTTCCCTCTCCCTTTGGCCGCCGCCCCCCTCTAGGGTTTCCCCTAGAGGGCCGGCCCCCTTGCCCCTCTCCTCCTCTATATAGAGGGGTGAGGGGAGGGCTGCTAAACACAAGCCAAGGCGCAGCCCCTCCCCTCCCCAACACCTCTCCTCCTCCGTACGTGCTTGGCGAAGCTCTGTCGGAGTACTGCTGCACCAACAACACCACGCCGTCGTGCTGCCGTTGGAGTTGTCTTCCTCAACCTCTCCTTCCTCCTTGCTGGATCAAGACGGAGGAGACGTCGCCCGTACCGTACGTGTGTTGAACGCGGAGGTGCTGTCCGTTCAACACTTGGTCATCGGTGATCCGAATCACGTCGAGTACGACTCCATCATCACCAACCCCTTGAACGCTTCCGCACTCGATCTACAAGTGGTATGTAGATGCAAACTCACTCCCTTGACTCGTTGCTTAGATGAACTCATAGATGGATCTTGGTGAAACCATAGAAATTTTTTAATTTTCTGCAACGTTCCCCAACAGTGGCATCATGAGCTAGGTCTATGCGTAGTTCTCTTTGCACGAGTAGAACACAATTTTGTTGTGGGCGTAGATCTTGTCAACTTGCTTGCCGCTACTAGTCTTATCTTGCTTCAGCGGTATTGTGGGATGAAGCGGCCCGGACCAACCTTACACGTACGCTTACGTGAGACCGGTTCCACCGACTAACATGCACTAGTTCCATAAGGTGGCTGGTGGGTGTCTGTCTCTCCCACTTTAGTTGAAGTGGATTCGATGAAAAGGGTCCTTATGAGGGGTAAATAGAAGTTGACAAGATCACGTTGTGGTTATTCGTAGGTAAGAAAACGTTCTTGCTAGAACCCAATTGCAGCCACGTAAAAGATGCAACAACAATTAGAGGACGTCTAACTTGTTTTTGCAGCAATTGTCATGTGATGTGATATGGCCAGAAGTTGTGATGAATGATGAATGATATATTGTGATGTATGAGATCATGTTCTTGTAATAGGAATCACGACTTGCATGTCGATGAGTATGACAACCGGCAGGAGCCATAGGAGTTGTCTTTATTTTTTGTATGACCTGCGTGTCATTGAAGAACGCCATGTAAACTACTTTACTTTATTGCTAAACGCGTTAGTCATAGAAGTAGAAGTAGTCGTTGGCGTGACAACTTCATGAAGACACGATGATGGAGATCATGATGATGGAGATCATGGTGTCATGCCGGTGACAAGATGATCATGGAGCCCCGAAGATGAAGATCAAAGGAGCTATATGATATTGGCCATATCATGTCACTACTTTATATAATTGCATGTGATGTTTATTATGTTTTATGCATCTTGTTTACTTAGAACGACGGTAGTAAATAAGATGATCCCTTACAACAATTTCAAGAAGTGTTCTCCCCTAACTCTGCACCGTTGCTAAAGTTCGTCGTTTCGAAGCACCACGTGATGATCGGGTGTGATAGATCCTTACGTTCACATACAACGGGTGTAAGACAGTTTTACACATGCAAAACACTTAGGGTTAACTTGACGAGCCTAGCATGTACAGACATGGCCTCGGAACACGGAGACCGAAAGGTCGAACACGAGTTGTATGGAAGATACGATCAACATGAGAATGTTCACCGACGATGACTAGTCCGTCTCACGTGATGATCGGACACGGCCTAGTCGACTCGGATCGTGTAACACTTAGATGACTAGAGGGATGTCAAATCTGAGTGGGAGTTCATTCAATAATTTGATTAGATGAACTCAATTATCATGAACTTAGTCTAAAACCTTTTGCAAATATGTCTTGTAGATCAAATGGCCAACGCTCATGTCAACTTGAACTTCAACGCGTTCCTAGAGAAAACCAAGCTGAAAGATGATGGCAGCAACTATACGGACTGGGTCCGGAACCTGAGGATCATCCTAATAGCTGCCAGGAAACAATATGTCCTAGAAGGACCGCTAGGTGACGCTCCCTGTCAGGACCCCGACTCGATGTCACATCGATCTAGCTGGTAACACCTCATATCACTTTGCGGCCTCACGCACGGTATCCCCACGGGTGTCGTCTTACCTTTTCCCGGGACCGTTTGCGCCTTTTGGCTCACGTATATGATAGTGTCGCTAGCATCCATATGATAAAGAGCCCGGGATGACATGACTAGTCGTAAACCCAAAGTGGCACAGACATACAGGGACAGGCATCCATGACCCAGCTTCGAACGTGTCGGTCATCAGCAAGTGGGTCCGGGCTGTAGCACTGGGCTAGCAGGACTCCGGTAAACCGGGCTGTAGCGGGCTAACAGGACTCCGGTACTCACAGCGTGACATTTCCCCGAAGGGACAGACACAGGAACAAAGAAGGACACATGCCGGCCAGCCTAAGTGTTCCAGAGCAGTAGCAAGCTACCATGGCTCAGCGGTAACACTAGGAGACATTTCCCGGTAAGAGAGGCTACTAAAGATAAACGACTAGATGGTCAGATCCCACACATACCAAGCATTTCAATCATACACACAATATGCTCGATATGTGCAAATACAACGAAGCATCACAACATGACTCTACGACACAAGTACTTTATTTAGGGCTCAGTGAGCCATACATAACATACACACAAAAGTACGGGTCTCACGACCCAACATACAAGTCATACAATCATACAAGCCAACAGCGGAAGTAATTTGTCTGAGTACAGACAACTAGTAAAATAAAAGAGGCCTGGAAAGCCTAGCTATACTACGAGGTCCTTCACAAGCTCAGGGTCACCACCTGGGTCTTTAGCCTACTCGTTGATGTCAACGTCTACATAGAACCCATCAGAAGGGGTTGCAGCGTCTTCTGTAAAAATGTAGATTATAGCAACATGAGTACAAAGGTACTCAGCAAGACTTACATCAGATCCTACATACATGCATAGTATCAAGAAGGGTTGGTGGAGTTATTGCAGCAAGCCAGCTTTGACTCTTGGCTAGACTATCCTACGATACTCCAGTTTGAAATAGTTTTGCGCACACGAGTCCACTACTCACCACTTCAATACACTACCGAGGATCCGCCCCCGTCTTCCTACGGAAGAGCCATCCTCGGCACTCACACTTATCTTGAGGCTTTTAGTAGTTTCCATTTACTTGTCTATGAACTGTATAGGCAACCAAGTAGTCCTTTACCGCGGACGCGGCTATTCGAATAGATCATGTTAACCCTGCAGGGGTGTACTTCTTCATACATGTTTCCACCACTTAGCGTCTGCACACGACATGTGCTCGGCAGACTTCAAGCGAAAGCCGACGTGGGTGTAGACCACGACCTACCTAAACACTTAAGCCTCTAGTCCAGGTTTATCGCCTATTCAGGTTCCATCCGCAGGGAGTCCGGCCGAGGTTTCCCATACGGCCCCGAACGATGTGAACAGGGTTCCCGAGATACCTAACGGGTATTCGGTACACCGTGCCACGTACCTACCGCATCACAGCCCACCCCTAAGGTCAGCGCTGTCCACGGCCTCCAGTAGGCTACAAACACCAGAAACTACTTGCAACTCCTGGACAGAGAGCTAGGGTGAATAAGAAGTCGAGCGGGGTCATATTTCAGGGCCCAATGTATGGTAGTAGCTGATTCTTAAATCACACATACAGATCTCAGTGCTTAAGGTCGGCTTCAATGAAACAACCCACCATGTACTCCTACATGGCCTCTCATCGATACCTTTACCAAATCGTGTTCACCACACCACTCTCATTACCGACATTAACATTTCACTCTAGCCCATCACCCAGATGAACCAGACCTGACACGACTCTAAGCATAGCAGGCATAGCAAGGTAGGAACAACACATACATATGGCTCAATCAAGTCCTACACATGCTAGTGGGTTTCATCTAGTTACTGTGGCAATGACAGGTCATGCAGAGGAAATGGGTTCAACTACCGTAGCACACAGCAGTTTGAATCGCGTTGTCTTAATGCAGTAAAAGAGAGCAGGAGCGAGAACATGGGATTGTATCGATATGATCAAATGGTTGGTTGCTTGCCTGATGGTTCGATGCACGGATACGATTCTTCGTTAGGGTAATCACGGTACTCCTCGGGGACAGATCCTGTCGCAAAGGGTAACGATACACAGGCATCACCAAACAATGTGCAACAATATGATGCATGCATGAAACATGGCAATATGAGTGTGTTGGGCTAATGCAACTAAAACCAGATGTGTTTGAGCAAATTTGAATCAAAGATTCAAATTCCAAATTCAAATATGGCCTTTTAAAGTGCCTTTTCTTGTTCTGATTAAAACATCAAGTTAACTTGTTTGATCATGCATGAAAATAGTACAGATGGATAGATTGGATTTTTCTGATCATTTTTCATATATTATTTGTCCAATTTGGAGTTACAGAATAAAAGTTATGAGTTTTTGAAGTTTAAATAATATTCTGGAATTTCCTGATTTAATTTAAATCCAGAAATTCAATTACTGCGTCAGCCTGACATCACAGTGACATCAGCAGGTCAACAGGGCTGGCTCGGGTCAAACCTGACGTGTGGGGTCCACACGTCAGTGTCACATGGCTAATCCCGCGTTGACCCCGGGCTGGTTAGCTTTGACTAAGCCCTGGGGCCCACTTGTCAGCGTCAGTAGGTGGTGGGTTAGTGGCTAATTAACTGGGCCACGTCAGCTCGCCGGAGTTCTGGCCGGCGGCGACCAACAGTGCGGCGGCGATAGTGGTTTTGGTCGTTTCGGCCACCAAATGGAACGCGGCGACCACCGGAGTGAAGCTGAGGACGGCCCGCGGCTCTTGGCGGAGTCCGTTGGGGTCGGGGTGGCCGGAGTCGACGGCGGTGAGCTCGGCTGCGGCCGCCGGGTTTCGGTCGTGCGCGGGATTGGTGCTGGAGCTCGAAGTCGAGCAAAGTGAGGCGCTAGGGATGCTCTACGGGTTCTTGCGAACGTGTTGGACTCGCCGGGGTGACCAAATGGTCACCGAAGCTGCGTCGACGGCGAGCTCGGCGACGGCGGAGGTTCGGCCGTGGTGGGGATGCAGCTACGGTGAGGGAACGAGGGGAAGGAGAGGGGGAAACGGCTCGGGGGCTCACCGCGGTTGCAGTGGGCGTCGAAGCGGGCTCGGGGACGCGCTGGAGACGGCGAATTCGTCGGCGACGGTGATCGGAGCCCGAAGAGGGGAACGGCGACGTGGCGGCGATGCAGGGCTTCCGGGGACTCGTGGAGCGGTGGGGAGGAAGAGGGTGTTGTGGCGGAGCTTCTGAGCTACTCGGGGGAGCGAGGGGTGGTCGGAGACGGTGGCTATGGCGAACGGCGGCGACGGTGGTCTTCGGCCGTGAGAGGGAGAGAGCGAGGGAGAAGCCGGGGGAGAGTGAGAGAGAGCAGGGGGGATCGGGACGGGCTGCGGACGTCGTCCACGCGGCCAGGGGGGCGTCGGCAAGCAGGAGGTGGCCGCGCGGCCGTGCGCGCGCGAGCACGCAGCAGCTTCGGGGCGTGGGGAGGAAGACGACGGGGAGCTACAGTGCTGGGCTGGCTAGCTGGGCCGGCCAGCTGGCTGGGCCGCACAGGTAAGTCTTCCCTCTCTTTTCTGTTTTCTGTTTTATTTAATATTTCTGCAACTTTGTTGAATTAAATAAAATACCTAGTCAACTCCAAAAATCACCAAACTACTCCTGGTCCATAGTTGGAATATTTCCAACATGAAACATTTTAGTTTGGAGATATTTGAGCATTTAAATATTTTATATTATTTTAAATGCCCAAATTCAAATATCTATGATTTAATTCAAAAACCCTAAGATGGCCTAGAAAAATGTGCACCACTTTTGTCAGAGGTTCTGAACCAAGGCTAAAATGATGGACATTTTAGAAGGGCATTTCAGGTTCATTGAAAAATTATTTTAGTAACCCTAGTTGGTTTCAGAGGGGACTGGGGGTTCTGTCATCCCCATTTCAAGTTTCTGATGAAAAGTAAACATGATGCAACACTCTAATGCATGACTAGCTAGGGTGTGACAACTCACCCCCACTCAAAAGAATCTCGTCCCGAGATTTGGGTCCCTCCGAGAAGAAGGCGGGATATTCAAGTCGAAGACGATCCTCCCTTTCCCAGGTTGCTTCATCTTCAGAATGGTGCGACCATTGAACCTTGAGAAACTTGATATTATGACGTCGCGTGGTACGTTCGGCTTGATCGAGGATACGAATGGGGTACTCTCGATATGTAAGATTATCTTGGAGATCAAGCGTTTCGTGGTCCACTTCACGGATAGGATCCGAGAAGCAACGCCTGAGTTGAGAGACGTGGAAGACATCGTGAACCCTGGAGAGGTGCGGAGGTAGTTCCAACTGGTAGGCAACTTCTCCTCGTTTGGCAAGAATGCGAAAAGGTCCAATGTAACGAGGAGCCAATTTGCCTTTGATACCGAAACGTTGGGTTCCCTTCAGAGGGGTGACCCGAAGATAAGCCTTCTCGTCAACTGCGAAAGTCATAGCATTATGTTTTCGGTCATATTGACTCTTTTGACGGGATTGGGCTGTTTTCAACTTTTCACGAACGATACGAACTTGTTCTTCTGCTTCCTGAATCATATCCGGGCCAAAGAATTGTCTTTCCCCGGTCTCTGACCAGTTAAGGGGTGTTCGACATCGTCGTCCATAGAGAACTTCAAAAGGGGCTTTACCCAAGCTAGATTGATAGCTGTTGTTGTAAGCGAATTCGGCAAATGGAAGGCACTTCTCCCAGTCCATTCCGAATGAGATTACAGAGGCTCGAAGCATGTCTTCTAGAATCTGATTGACGCGTTCCACTTGACCACTTGACTGAGGGTGGAAAGCGGTGCTAAAGGAGAGACGAGTTCCCATAGCATTTTGGAAACTTTCCCAAAATCGAGAGGTGAAAAGACTTCCTCGATCCGAATTGATTTCCAAAGGAACACCATGAAGGGACACTATTCGGGAGATGTATAAGTCTGCCAGCTGGCTAGCGGTTATACTCTCACGAACAGGTAAGAAATGAGCTACTTTGGAAAGACGATCGACCACGACGAAGATAGCATTATTCCCTCTTTTGGTCCTGGGAAAGCCGGTAATGAAATCCATACCAATTTTATCCCATTTCCATTCAGGAATAGCTAAGGGTTGAAGGGTGCCAGCAGGCCATTGATGCTCTGCTTTTACACGACGGCAGACGTCGCAATTGGCAATATACTGAGCAATTTCTCTCTTCATCCTAGTCCACCAGAACCTCTGGCGTAGGTCCTGATACATTTTAGTACTACCGGGATGAATGGTGAGAGGAGATTCATGGGCCTCCTTAAGGATCAACTGCCGTAGATGCTGGTTCTTGGGAACCACTAGACGGTTCTCAAAATACACAACACCATGATCATTAGTGGAGAAACAACTAGCACCTCCGCTAGCAATGTTCTCTTTGATTTTAGAGATTCCCTTATCTCGCTTTTGGGCAGCGATGATTTGATCCGTAAGTGTAGGTTTTGCCACCAAGGTGGAAAGAAAACCTTGAGGTACAATGTGAAGGTTAAGCTTCCGAAATTCCTCATGGAGAAGCGGTTGACTTTGTTGTAACATCAGGTTGTTACAATAAGATTTACGACTTAGCGCATCAGCCATGACGTTGGCTTTCCCTGGGGTATAGGTTATTCCTAAGTCGAAGTCTGTGATCAATTCAACCCAACGTCTCTGCCTGAGATTCAAATCCGGTTGGGTGAAAATATACTTCAGACTTTGGTGATCAGTGAATATTTCGCAACGATTTCCGAGGAGGTAATGTCGCCAGGTCTTAAGTGCATAGACTACGGCTGCAAGCTCTAGATCATGAGTAGGATAATTCTCCTCATGTGGGTGCAATTGCCGTGAAGCGTAAGCAATTACGTGTCGATCTTGCATGAGAATGCAACCTAGTCCTTGTCGCGAGGCGTCGCAGTAGATAACAAAGTCTTTGGAGAAGTCTGGCGGTACCAGCACGGGAGCAGAAGTCAGGCGTCTTTTCAGTTCCTGAAAGCTGTGCTCACATTGTGGAGTCCATTCGAACTTCTTATCTTTCTTGAGGAGTTCGGTTAGAGGTTTAGCAACTTTGGAGAAGTTCTCGACAAAGCGACGGCAATAGCTCGCTAAGCCTAGAAAACTCCGAACTTGCTTGACAGATTCAGGTGGAGTCCAGTCAAGGACGGCTTGAACTCGCTCAGGGTTAACAGCGATACCTTTACCAGATATTACATGACCCAGATAGGTCACTTCTGACAACCAGAATTCACATTTAGAAAATTTGGCATAGAGGCGATGCTCTCGAAGTTTCTTCAACACTAGCCTTAGATGTTCGGCATGTTCTTCCTCGTTCTTGGAGTAGATGAGTATATCATCGAGATAAACTACGGCGAATTTATCCAAATACTCCATGAAGATTGAGTTCATTAACCGAGAAAAGGTGGCTGGAGCGTTGGTTAAACCGAAGGACATGACGGTGTACTCGTATTGGCCATAATGAGTAACAAAGGCCGTTTTAGGAATGTCCCTGTTCCTGATTTTGATTTGATGGTATCCCAACCTCAAATCCATCTTGGAGAAGACTGAGGATCCAGCGAGCTGATCATACAGGTCGTTGATCCTGGGAAGTGGATATTTGTTCTTGATTGTGACCAAATTGACAGGTCGGTAATCTACAACCATGCGGTCCGTACCATCCTTCTTCTTGACGAATAGGACGGGGCAGGCCCACGGAGATGAACTAGGGCGGATGAAACCCTTTTTCAAGGATTCATCGAGTTGTTTCTTAAGCTCGGCTAGTTCTAATGGTGCCATCTTATAAGGTCTTCTAGCAATCGGAACGGTTCCTGGAATGAGGTCAATTACGAACTCAACATCCCGGTCAGGTGGAACACCTGGCAATTCCTCTGGAAAGACATCCGGAAAGTCACGGACTACCGGAACGTCCTCAAGGTCTGGCAAAGGGTTGGCGTTAAGAGAATATAATTGTCGCTTGGCTATTCGAGTCAAAACATTGACTATCTTCCCCGAAGGATGGGTGAGTTGAACAGTCCTAGAAAAGCAATCGATTTGGGCATGATGAGCTGACATCCAGTCCATACCCAAAATGATATTAATATCTGAAGATTTAAGGGCTATCAAGGATGCAAGAAAAACAAGTCTGTCGACTTGGATTTCATTTCCATGGCTTACTCTAGAAGTTTGCCATTTGGATCCCGGAGTTTGAATTACCATAGAGGATGGCAAGTCACAGAATGCAACGTTATGCAAACGAGCATAATTTTCAGATATAAAAGAATGAGAGGCTCCTGTATCGAAAAGAACAGATGCCGGGTGGCAATTAACAAGAAGCGTACCGAGAACGACGTTGGGATCTTCTTGAGCTTCTTCGGCAGAGACACAGTTGACATGGCCACGTGAAGCAGTGACCGGTTTGGCATGAAACACTTTTCCTGTCGGCTTGCCACGGCCAACAGCTTTAGCAGATTGATTGGGGTTGGTCTGGGGGCACTCACGCATATAGTGACCAGATTCCCCACACTTGAAACAAGTCACAGAACTGGTACGTGGAGGAGCTTATTGGTTGGACCCCCATAGGGCTTAGCTGGAGCAGACTGTTGAACAGGGGGAGGCGCCTGGAAAGATGGCCTCGGTGTGAACCTGGGTGGCAAGGCGGTGTTGGGTACCCACACGCGGCGCTTCTGAGGACCAGCACCGGATGAGGAACCCGTGTCACGTCCATGCTTGCGTGTTGCGTCATAGTCAGTCTGACCAGTTTCAGCACTGATGGCTTTGTTGACAAGTTTCGAAAAAGATGTGCACTCATGCAGACGGAGGTCGCGGCGAAGCTCAGGACTAAGGCCCTTACGGAACCTTGCTTGCTTCTTGGCGTCAGTAGAAACTTCCTCGGTTGCATATCGTGCAAGATTACCAAACTCCCTGCTATAGACATCCACAGAAAGTCGGCCTTGGGTGAAATTGCAAAATTCTTCACGCTTACGGTCCATGAGACCCTCCGGAATGTGATGCTCACGGAAAGCGTCGCTGAATTCAGCCCAAGTTGTGACATGGCCTGCTGGGCGCATAGCTCCATAATTCTCCCACCATAGACTGGCGGGGCCTTCAAGATGATATTCAGCAAAGGTGACCTTGTCAGCCTCCGCTACCAGCGCGGAACGCAGTTTGTGAGAGATACTGCGAAGCCAGTCATCAGCGTCGAGAGGCTCGACGGAGTGGTGGAACGTGGGTGGATGCAATTTGATAAAATCACTGAGTGACACCACGTTAGCCCTCTGATGGTGTGCTGTGTTCTGTTCAATACGCTCCAACAAACGGTTTGTCTCCCGCTTGTTTCTCTCAGCTTCCATCATAACCTCGGCTAGTGAAGGAGGTTGAGGCAGATGTTCATTCCTGGCTTCACTGCCTTCGGCCTGCTCTTGGGAAGCAGGGTTAGCGCGCGTGTTGACCATCCTAGGTAAACAAGACAATGATTTAGTCAGGACGGTAAAATTCCGACATAGGATATAGAATGTAAGGAATAACTCGAAATGCAAGATGATCATCCGTATGACATGGTAGATACAGAAAACTGCTTCTTTATTCCATCGTCATACACACCATACAGGTTTAGTACAAGACCAGGCAAAGTACTAACACGGTGAAAGGAGGATTACATCTCATCGGAGGCATCCCAAGCTCCTATACATTATTTTTCTACATCTCCGGAAAGAGTACAAACTAGGTCATATCCCACGAGACACGCAGGACAACAGACGACACAGCTAGTGCGAACTAGTGATACTACTACTAACTCAGACCGATCCGTAGTAGTCCTCGTAGAAGTCACCTCCATAGCCTGGAAGCTCAACATGTTCATCTGGAAACAGACGATCTCGCGGAGCTTGTGGACCATAGGGGCTAGGATGAGGCCTTGGACCAACAAACGGTGGCCTACGGGGACCGCGAGGTGGGGTGATGCCTCCTACATCACGCCACACCATCACGTCTGGCAGAGCAGATCTCACAGGATAGAGATCGCGCATATCTGAATATCCAGCTTGCACCGCCGGTGCGAACCGAGTCAAAGTGGCCCAGTGGTCAGCACGGGTATTGAAGAGCTCTAACCTTAAGGCCCGATTTTCACGGTCCTTATCCTCGAGCATCTCAGCAGTGGTGCGAGTCCGTGAATCCTCCTGAGTGGAGTCAGCATAAATAGCCTGGAGATACCCTTGTGCTCCCGGAAGTGATCCTGGCATATACCGGAAATCAGAGTCCCGAAATAACCCAGATCTGACTCGCATAATGGTCATCATAGAGTAGGCGGCATCCTGCACAGCCATCTCAATAGTAACCCCGAGTCCATAGGAGCAGTGAAGAGGCTCAGTGGATCCAGGATAAGATGGAAATATCCTGACAGTGCAAAGATACTGTCTTTGATTAAAATCTCGGAATTGCTCTTCGACCGTGTACTCAGGATACCAGCGGTATCCAGCCTCAGTCATTACCCTAACCAACTTGGCAGTATGGCCGGGTACATCTAGGCATCGAGTCAGGCGAACCACTTGATTGAGGTCGCGAGTGGCCATCTGAAAGCACAATTATAATGCAAAGGCATTAGAATTTCTAGCAAAATTTCGGCAGCATAACAGCTGTAAATGCTCAAAAAGGATATTGAGACATTTGACAAAGGATTTCATACACACTCAACATCATCATATCAAGTTCTGAATCCATTCTAACAACATAATGTGGTAGTAGAACTGAACTAGGCTGATAACCATCAAACTTATAAGGTACTACTGATTAGTAACACGTGATCCTGATAGAGAGAACAGATCCTAATTCCTTAACCCCCGGTGGAAGAATGGACTGACTCAGATCAGAATGTCATAAGGTATAAGGAGTAAAAAGAGCCTTACGTTCCATCCCACAAACAATTCCCCTACATATAACTAAAGAATTTCTAGACTCAACATCGACCAGTTTGGCTTGGAGAACCTACAGGCAGTCCGGCTCTGATGCCAACGCTGTCAGGACCCCGACTCGATGTCACATCGATCTAGCTGGTAACACCTCATATCACTTTGCGGCCTCACGCACGGTATCCCCACGGGTGTCGTCTTACCTTTTCCCGGGACCGTTTGCGTCTTTTGGCTCACGTATATGATAGTGTCGCTAGCATCCATATGATAAAGAGCCCGGGCTGACATGACTAGTCGTAAACCCAAAGTGGCACAGACTTACAGGGACAGGCATCCATGACCCAGCTTCGAACGTGTCGGTCATCAGCAAGTGGGTCCGGGCTGTAGCACTGGGCTAGCAGGACTCCGGTAAACCGGGCTGTAGCGGGCTAACAGGACTCCGGTACTCACAGCGTGACATTTCCCCGAAGGGACAGACACAGGAACAAAGAAGGACACATGCCGGCCAGCCTAAGTGTTCCAGAGCAGTAGCAAGCTACCATGGCTCAGCGGTAACACTAGGAGACATTTCCCGGTAAGAGAGGCTACTAAAGATAAACGACTAGATGGTCAGATCCCACACATACCAAGCATTTCAATCATACACACAATATGCTCGATATGTGCAAATACAACGAAGCATCACAACATGACTCTACGAGACAAGTACTTTATTTAGGGCTCAGTGAGCCATACATAACATACACACAAAAGTACGGGTCTCACGACCCAACATACAAGTCATACAATCATACAAGCCAACAGCGGAAGTAATTTGTCTGAGTACAGACAACTAGTAAAATAAAAGAGGCCTGGAAAGCCTAGCTATACTACGAGGTCCTTCACAAGCTCAGGGTCACCACCTGGGTCTTTAGCCTACTCGTTGATGTCAACGTCTACATAGAACCCATCAGAAGGGGTTGCAGCGTCTTCTGTAAAAATGTAGATTATAGCAACATGAGTACAAAGGTACTCAGCAAGACTTACATCAGATCCTACATACATGCATAGTATCAAGAAGGGTTGGTGGAGTTATTGCAGCAAGCCAGCTTTGACTCTTGGCTAGACTATCCTACGATACTCCAGTTTGAAATAGTTTTGCGCACACGAGTCCACTACTCACCACTTCAATACACTACCGAGGATCCGCCCCCGTCTTCCTACGGAAGAGCCATCCTCGGCACTCACACTTATCTTGAGGCTTTTAGTAGTTTCCATTTACTTGTCTATGAACTGTATAGGCAACCAAGTAGTCCTTTACCGCGGACGCGGCTATTCGAATAGATCATGTTAACCCTGCAGGGGTGTACTTCTTCATACATGTTTCCACCACTTAGCGTCTGCACACGACATGTGCTCGGCAGACTTCAAGCGAAAGCCGACGTGGGTGTAGACCACGACCTACCTAAACACTTAAGCCTCTAGTCCAGGTTTATCGCCTATTCAGGTTCCATCCGCAGGGAGTCCGGCCGAGGTTTCCCATACGGCCCCGAACGATGTGAACAGGGTTCCCGAGATACCTAACGGGTATTCGGTACACCGTGCCACGTACCTACCGCATCACAGCCCACCCCTAAGGTCAGCGCTGTCCACGGCCTCCAGTAGGCTACAAACACCAGAAACTACTTGCAACTCCTGGACAGAGAGCTAGGGTGAATAAGAAGTCGAGCGGGGTCATATTTCAGGGCCCAATGTATGGTAGTAGCTGATTCTTAAATCACACATACAGATCTCAGTGCTTAAGGTCGGCTTCAATGAAACAACCCACCATGTACTCCTACATGGCCTCTCATCGATACCTTTACCAAATCGTGTTCACCACACCACTCTCATTACCGACATTAACATTTCACTCTAGCCCATCACCCAGATGAACCAGACCTGACACGACTCTAAGCATAGCAGGCATAGCAAGGTAGGAACAACACATACATATGGCTCAATCAAGTCCTACACATGCTAGTGGGTTTCATCTAGTTACTGTGGCAATGACAGGTCATGCAGAGGAAATGGGTTCAACTACCGTAGCACACAGCAGTTTGAATCGCGTTGTCTTAATGCAGTAAAAGAGAGCAGGAGCGAGAACATGGGATTGTATCGATATGATCAAATGGTTGGTTGCTTGCCTGATGGTTCGATGCACGGATACGATTCTTCGTTAGGGTAATCACGGTACTCCTCGGGGACAGATCCTGTCGCAAAGGGTAACGATACACAGGCATCACCAAACAATGTGCAACAATATGATGCATGCATGAAACATGGCAATATGAGTGTGTTGGGCTAATGCAACTAAAACCAGATGTGTTTGAGCAAATTTGAATCAAAGATTCAAATTCCAAATTCAAATATGGCCTTTTAAAGTGCCTTTTCTTGTTCTGATTAAAACATCAAGTTAACTTGTTTGATCATGCATGAAAATAGTACAGATGGATAGATTGGATTTTTCTGATCATTTTTCATATATTATTTGTCCAATTTGGAGTTACAGAATAAAAGTTATGAGTTTTTGAAGTTTAAATAATATTCTGGAATTTCCTGATTTAATTTAAATCCAGAAATTCAATTACTGCGTCAGCCTGACATCACAGTGACATCAGCAGGTCAACAGGGCTGGCTCGGGTCAAACCTGACGTGTGGGGTCCACACGTCAGTGTCACATGGCTAATCCCGCGTTGACCCCGGGCTGGTTAGCTTTGACTAAGCCCTGGGGCCCACTTGTCAGCGTCAGTAGGTGGTGGGTTAGTGGCTAATTAACTGGGCCACGTCAGCTCGCCGGAGTTCTGGCCGGCGGCGACCAACAGTGCGGCGGCGATAGTGGTTTTGGTCGTTTCGGCCACCAAATGGAACGCGGCGACCACCGGAGTGAAGCTGAGGACGGCCCGCGGCTCTTGGCGGAGTCCGTTGGGGTCGGGGTGGCCGGAGTCGACGGCGGTGAGCTCGGCTGCGGCCGCCGGGTTTCGGTCGTGCGCGGGATTGGTGCTGGAGCTCGAAGTCGAGCAAAGTGAGGCGCTAGGGATGCTCTACGGGTTCTTGCGAACGTGTTGGACTCGCCGGGGTGACCAAATGGTCACCGAAGCTGCGTCGACGGCGAGCTCGGCGACGGCGGAGGTTCGGCCGTGGTGGGGATGCAGCTACGGTGAGGGAACGAGGGGAAGGAGAGGGGGAAACGGCTCGGGGGCTCACCGCGGTTGCAGTGGGCGTCGAAGCGGGCTCGGGGACGCGCTGGAGACGGCGAATTCGTCGGCGACGGTGATCGGAGCCCGAAGAGGGGAACGGCGACGTGGCGGCGATGCAGGGCTTCCGGGGACTCGTGGAGCGGTGGGGAGGAAGAGGGTGTTGTGGCGGAGCTTCTGAGCTACTCGGGGGAGCGAGGGGTGGTCGGAGACGGTGGCTATGGCGAACGGCGGCGACGGTGGTCTTCGGCCGTGAGAGGGAGAGAGCGAGGGAGAAGCCGGGGGAGAGTGAGAGAGAGCAGGGGGGATCGGGACGGGCTGCGGACGTCGTCCACGCGGCCAGGGGGGCGTCGGCAAGCAGGAGGTGGCCGCGCGGCCGTGCGTGCGCGAGCACGCAGCAGCTTCGGGGCGTGGGGAGGAAGACGACGGGGAGCTACAGTGCTGGGCTGGCTAGCTGGGCCGGCCAGCTGGCTGGGCCGCACAGGTAAGTCTTCCCTCTCTTTTGTGTTTTCTGTTTTATTTAATATTTCTGCAACTTTGTTGAATTAAATAAAATACCTAGTCAACTCCAAAAATCACCAAACTACTCCTGGTCCATAGTTGGAATATTTCCAACATGAAACATTTTAGTTTGGAGATATTTGAGCATTTAAATATTTTATATTATTTTAAATGCCCAAATTCAAATATCTATGATTTAATTCAAAAACCCTAAGATGGCCTAGAAAAATGTGCACCACTTTTGTCAGAGGTTCTGAACCAAGGCTAAAATGATGGACATTTTAGAAGGGCATTTCAGGTTCATTGAAAAATTATTTTAGTAACCCTAGTTGGTTTCAGAGGGGACTGGGGGTTCTGTCATCCCCATTTCAAGTTTCTGATGAAAAGTAAACATGATGCAACACTCTAATGCATGACTAGCTAGGGTGTGACACTCCCGTCCCAGAGAACCAAGACATTATGAATGCTTGGCAGTCTCGTGCTGATGATTACTCCCTCGTTCAGTGCGGCATGCTTTACAGCTTAGAACCGGGGCTCCAAAAGCGTTTTGAGCATCACGGAGCATATGAGATGTTCGAAGAGCTGAAACTAGTTTTCCAAGCTCACGCCCGGGTCGAGAGATATGACATCTCCGACAAGTTCTATAGTTGTAAGATGGAGGAAAATAGTTCTGTCAGTGAGCACATACTCAAGATGTCTGGGTTGCACAACCGTATGACCCAGCTGAATATTAACCTCCCTGATGAGGCAGTCATTGACAGAATCCTTCAGTCGCTCCCACCAAGCTACAAGAGCTTTGTGATGAACTACAATATGCAGGGGATGGTAAAGACCATTCCTGAAGTACTTTCTATGCTGAAGTCAGCAGAGGTTGAAATCAAGAAAGAACATCAAGTGTTGATGGTCAATAAGACCACTAAGTTCAAGAAGGGCAAGGGTAAGAAGAACTTCAAGAAGGACGGCAAGGAGGTTGCCGCGCCCGGTAAGCTAGTTGCCGGGAAGAAGTCAAAGAATGGACCCAAGCCTGAGACTGGGTGCTTTTATTGCAAGGGGAAGGGTCACTGGAAGCGGAACTGCCCCAAATACTTAGCGGATAAGAAGGCCGGCAACACTAAAGGTATATTCAATATACATGTAATTGATGTGTACCTTACCAGTACTCGTAGTAACTCCTGGGTATTTGATACCGGTGCCGTTGCTCATATTTGTAACTCATAGTAGGAGCTGCGGAATAAGCGGAGACTGGCGAAGGACGAGGTGACGATGCGCGTCGGGAACGGTTCCAAGGTCGATGTGATGGCAGTCGGCACGCTACCTCTACATTTACCTACGAGATTAGTTATAAACCTTAATAATTGTTATTTTGTACCAAGTTTGAGCATGAACATTGTATCTGGATCTCGTTTGATATGAGATGGCTACTCATTTAAATCCGAGAATAATGGTTGTTCTATTTATATGAGAGATATGTTTTATGGTCATGCCCCTATGGTCAATGGTTTATTCATAATGAATCTTGAGCGTAATGTTACACATATTCATAGTGTGAATACCAAAAGATGTAAAGTTGATAACGATAGTCCCACATACTTGTGGCACTGCCGCCTTGGTCACATTGGTGTCAAGCGCATGAAGAAACTCCATGCTGATGGACTTTTGGAGGCTCTCGATTATGAATGATTTGACACATGCGAACCATGCCTCATGGGCAAGATGACCAAGACTCCGTTCTCCGGAACAATGGAGCGAGCAACCAACTTGTTGGAAATCATACATACCGATGTGTGCGGTCCAATGAGCGTTGAGGCTCGCGGAGGATATCGTTATGTTCTCACTCTCACTGATGACTTGAGTAGATATGGGTATGTCTAATTAATGAAACACAAGTCTGAGACCTTTGAAAAGTTCAAGGAATTTCAGAATGAGGTAGAGAATCAACGTGACCGAAAGATAAAATTCCTACGATCAGATCGTGGAGGAGAATACTTAAGTCACGAATTTGGTACACACTTAAGGAAATGTGGAATCGTTTCACAACTAACGCCGCCTGGAACACCTCAGCGTAACGGTGTGTCCGAACGTCGTAATTGCACTCTATTAGATATGGTGCGATATATGATGTCTCTTACCGATTTACCACTATCATTTTGGGGATACACTCTAGAGACAGCTGCATTCACTTTAAATAGGGCACCGTCTAAATCCGTTGAGACGACACCGTATGAATTGTGGTTTGGGAAGAAACCTAAGCTGTCGTTTCTAAAAGTTTGGGGATGCGATGCTTATGTCAAGAAACTTCAACCTGAAAAGCTCGAACCCAAGTCGGAAAAATGCGTCTTCATAGGATACCCTAAAGAAACCATTGGGTATACCTTCTACTTAAGATCCGAGGGCAAGATCTTTGTTGCCAAGAACGGATCCTTTCTGGAAAAAGAGTTTCTCTCGAAAGAAGTAAGTGGGAGGAAAGTAGAACTCGATGAAGTACTACCTCTTGAACGGGAAAGTAGTGCAGCTCAAGAAAATGTTCCTGTGATGCCTACACCAACTGAAGAGGAAAATAATGATCATGATCAAGGTACTTCGGATCAAGTTGCTACTGAACTTCGTAGGTCCACAAGGACACGTTCCGCACCAGAGTGGTACGGCAACCCTGTCCTGGAAATCATGTTGTTAGACAACGGTGAACCTTCGAACTATGAAGAAGCGATGGCGGGCCCAGATTCCAACAAATGGCTAGAAGCCATGAAATCCGAGATAGAATCCATGTATGAAAACAAAGTATGGACTTTGACTGACTTGCCCGATGATCGGCGAGCGATAGAAAACAAATGGATCTTTAAGAAGAAGACGGACGCGGATGGTAATGTCACCATCTATAAAGCTCGACTTGTCGCTAAGGGTTATCGGCAAGTTCAAGGGATTGACTACGATGAGACTTTCTCTCCCGTAGCGAAGCTTAAGTCCGTCCGAATCATGTTAGCAATTGCCGCATACTATGATTATGAGATATGGCAGATGAACGTCAAAACGGCATTCCTTAACGGTTATCTTAAGGAAGAACTGTATATGATGCAGCCAGAAGGTTTTGTCGATCCTAAGAACTCTAACAAAGTATGCAAGCTCCAGCGATCCATTTATGGGCTGGTGCAAGCATCTCGGAGTTGGAATATTCGCTTTGATGAGATGATCAAAGCATTTGGGTTTATGCAGACTTATGGAGAAGCCTGCGTTTACAAGAAAGTGAGTGGGAGCTCTGTAGCATTTCTCATATTATATGTAGATGACATACTCTTGATGGGAAATGATATGGAACTTTTGGACAACATTAAGGCCTACTTGAATAAGTGTTTTTCAATGAAGGACCTTGGAGAAGCTGCTTACATATTAGGCATCAAGATCTATAGAAATAGATCGAGACGCCTCATAGGTCTTTCACAAAGCACATACCTTGATAAAATTTTGAAGAAGTTCAAAATGGATTAGTCCAAGAAGGGGTTCTTGCCTGTATTGCAAGGTGTGAGATTGAGCTCGGCTCAATGCCCGACCACGGCAAAAGATATAGAAGAGATGAGTGTCATCCCCTATGCTTCAGCCATAGGATCTATTATGTATGCCATGCTGTGTACCAGACCTGATGTAAACCTTGTCGTAAGTTTGGTAGGAAGGTACCAAAGTAATCCCGGCAAGGAACACTGGACAGCGGTCAAGAATATCCTGAAGTACCTGAAAAGGACAAAGGACATGTTTCTCGTTTATGGAGGTGACGAAGAGCTCGTCGTAAAGGGTTACGTCGATGCTAGCTTTGACACAGATCTGGATGACTCTAAGTCACAAACCGTATACGTGTATATGTTGAATGGTGGAGCAGTAAGCTGGTGCAGCTGCAAGCAGAGCGTCGTGGCGGGATCTACATGTGAAGTGGAGTACATGGCAGCCTCGGAGGCAGCGCATGAAGCTATTTGGATGAAGGAGTTCATCACCAACCTAGGAGTCATACCCAATGCGTCGGGGCCGATCAAACTTTTCTGTGACAATACTGGAGCTATTGCCCTTGCGAAGGAGCCCAGATTTCACAAGAAGACCAGGCACATCAAGCGTCGTTTCAACTCCATCCGTGAGAATGTTCAAGATGGAGACATAGAAATTTGCAAAGTACATACGGATCTGAATGTCGCAGATCCATTGACTAAACCTCTCTCGCGAGCGAAACATGATCAACACCAGAACTCTATGGGTGTTCGATTCATCACAATGTAACTAGATTATTGACTCTAGTGCAAGTGGGAGACTGTTGGAAATATGCCCTAGAGGCAATAATAAAAGTGTTATTATTATATTTCTTTGTTCATGATAATAGTCTTTTATTCATGCTATAACTGTATTATCCGGAAATCGTAATACACGTGTGAATACATAGACCACAATATGTCCCTAGTGAGCCTCTAGTTGACTAGCTCGTTGTGATCAACAGATAGTCATGGTTTCCTGGCTATGGACATTGGATGTCGTTGATAACGGGATCACATCATTAGGAGAATGATGTGATGGACAAGACCCAATCCTAAGCATAGCACAAAGGTCGGTTAGTTCGTTTGCAAGAGCTTTTCCAATGTCAAGTATCTCTTCCTTAGACCATGAGATCGTGTAACTCCCGGATACCGTAGGAGTGCTTTGGGTGTACCAAACGTCACAACGTAACTGGGTGACTATAAAGGTGCATTACAGGTATCTCCGAAAGTGTCTGTTGGGTTGACACGGATCGAGACTGGGATTTGTCACTCCGTATGACGGAGAGGTATCTCTGGGCCCACTCGGTAATGCATCATCACAATGAGCTCAAAGTGACCAAGTGTTTTATCACGGGATCATGCATTGCGGTGCGAGTAAAGTGACTTGCCGGTAACGAGACTGAACGAGGTATTGGGATACCGACGATCGAGTCTCGGGCATGTAACGTACCGATTGACAAAGGGAATTGCATACGGGGTTTGATCAAATCCTCGACATCGTGGTTCATCCGATGACAACATCGAGGAGCATGTGGGAGCCAACATGGGTATCCAAATCCCGCTGTTGGTTATTGACCTGAGGTCGTCTCGGTCATGTCTGCATGTCTCCCGAACCCGTAGGGTCTACACACTTAAGGTTCGGTGACGCTAGGGTTATCAGGAAGACAAGTATGTGATTACCGAATGTTGTTCGGAGTCCCGGATGAGATCCCGGACGTCACGAGGAGTTCCGAAATGGTCCGGAGGTAAAGAGTTATATAAGGAAAGTGGTTAAACGGACACCGGAAAGTTTCGGTGGCATACCGGTATTGTACCGGGGCCACCGGAAGGGTTCCAGGGTCCACCGGGTGGGGCCACCCCTCCAGGGGGGACCACATGGGCTGTGTGGGAGAGGGAGCCAGCCCCTAGTGGGCTGGGCGCGCCTCCCCACCTAGGCCCATGCGGCTAGGGCAAGGGGAGGGGAAACCCTAAAGGGGGCGCCCCCCTAGCTTGGGGGGCAAGCCACCCCTTTTCCCTCTCCCTTTGGCCGCCGCCCCCCTCTAGGGTTTCCCCTAGAGGGCCGGCCCCCTTGCCCCTCTCCTCCTATATATAGAGGGGTGAGGGGAGGGCTGCTGAACACAAGCCAAGGCGCAGCCCCTCCCCTCCCCAACACCTCTCCTCCTCCGTACGTGCTTAGCGAAGCTCTGTCGGAGTACTGCTGCACCAACAACACCACGCCGTTGTGCTGCCGTTGGAGCTGTCTTCCTCAACCTCTCCTTCCTCCTTGCTGGATCAAGACGGAGGAGACGTCGCCCGTACCGTACGTGTGTTGAACGCGGAGGTGCTGTCCGTTCAGCACTTGGTCATCGGTGATCCGAATCACGTCGAGTACGAATCCATCATCACCAACCCCTTGAATGCTTCCGCACTCGATCTACAAGTGGTATGTAGATGCAAACTCACTCCCTTGACTCGTTGCTTAGATGAACTCATAGATGGATCTTTGTGAAACCATAGAAAAATTTTAATTTTCTGCAACGTTCCCCAACAGGGGGGATAAGGCAGTGCGGGGGGCGGCTGGGCCTTTGCCCAGTTGGGCTGGCCAGCTTGGGCTACGGTTGGCCCAATGTTTTTTTTGTTTTTCTTTTGTTTTGTTTTCTGGTTTTGTGTTTTCCCTTTTTCTTTTATTTATTACTCTTTTCTGTTTTAATTCATTTTAAAATATTTAGGCACTTTCTAAAAATATGTTTTCTTTATTATAATTACCCTTGTAATATTCGGCACTCACCGAACATTTTTGTTTCAACTTTTGAAAACTTTTGTCATTTGACATATTTGGAATTTAAATTTTCAAACAGTTTCGAATCATTGCGAGGTTAGCAATAGTAACCGAGGTGACGTGGCATGATTAGCGTGGGATTACTATAGCATGATTATCCGGGCATTACAAATATCCTCCACTACAAGAAATCTCGTCCCGAGATTTAAGAGGGGAAGTAAGGGGGAAGGGATTTGGTTGCAAAATTCTAATGAGCCTTCTTGCTCTTGGTTGCTCTTCTCGAAGAGGTCGATCCATTACTTGAGGTCTCCATTTCTCTGCTTCAGTTCATCATGATGAAGTCGGCATCCTTTCTTCGAGAATTCCATCGTACTTACAAAATAATAAAGGGGGGTGGGTATTCCAGGGCAGCGAACCTCTGCAAGGTTGACTATCGGGTCTATAACATCGGGGAAGGTGGCGGAAATAACTCTCGAATTGAAACTAAAGAAATTATCGGGAGCAAGTAAGAAGGCGCAAAATAGAAGTTTCAAGCGCATATGCAATCCTTCAATGCCTAGTCAGAAGGTGAAAGGGTCTCAGGGCAACGTGAATAAGTATTGCGTTTGATACCAGAATAGATCACTAGGAATGTGGCTCAGGAATTGCATACGAAGCCAAGCGTGAGGATTAACTTTGGAAACAGGGTTTACCGGAGAGTCAGGTTTCGATCGTGGGACCTGTGTGCTATGGGGCCACCACGTGGGTTAAAAGTTGGAAGGGTGGTGACATCTTGCACGATCATGTAAGCAAGGCATGTCAGAGTATAGTCTGTCGGTTATGTCGACAACAACATCGGTACCAAGGGCGAGGGATGAAGAGAACCATTTTCCTGCTCGTTGAACGAGGCGGACCAATAGGTAGAGTTCTCATCCATCAGCGGTTATCGGAGTGCTATCAACAATAGTAACAGGGTCTTACTGGCAGAATTGTACATCGAGGTGTTTACATAAGCAAGGGAATATTGTTGCTTAGATCATATAGATCACAAGAAAGGTTAAACCAAACAATGAAAAGGAAAACATGATTATCAAATCAAGCAGAACAATGGAAAGGAAAATGTGTCTAAACACATATTTCAAGGGTATATCCTTCCCAAAGTCAAGCAGAGGATGATATCCAAGACAAGATATAAAGTAGAAAACCCTTTAGATAAGGGGAGAGAAACTTCATGACAAGATATTTCAAGGGTATATCCTTCCCAAAGTCAAGCAGAGGATGATATCCAAGACAAGATATAAAGTAGAAAACCCTTTAGATAAGGGGAGAGAAACTTCATGACATTACCCATACAACGGTATTTGGATAATTGATAAAGAAAATTTAGCATTGTGCTTCAAATGTTCTTATTGAAAATCGAAGTACCATAGACATGCTCCGAGATAGCACTGACATGGTCTTCAAGCAAAGGTTGGACTTGGATATACAAAGGATTCATCAGGAACAACTTATAGAATAAGCCTTACAATTTCCTTAGGGAATAATGGATAACCTTGCAAAAAAAATTTATAATGATAGGTCCTCTAGCCAGGGGGTGCAAGGCATGACATCATATTACCGGGTCATCAAAGGACCAACATCATAACTCCTGAAAGTTGTCCCAACCATCATATCTGACCGAGATTCAGATCCGATTGGTGTCATGATACCTCAGACTCAGGGTGTCCACGAGGAAAAGGTGCAACACAAATCGACGAAATGACATTGCAAGATTCTTGGGAAATGAACTACGGGAGCGGGTTCCTGACGCAATAGTTCATCATTAAACCAAGGAGGGGATGAGAAGGTGGCTGATGGGCTCAGCGAAAATTCATCGAGAATTCCAAACAGATGGATTTCCACAATAAGGTGAACAAGAAGATGACAATTGTCAATTCAAATGATATAATGATGTATGCTCGAGGAAAACATACACCATTAAACACTAGTTGAAAGGTGCACCCAAAATATGGGCTTAGGGAGCATGATCAAGGTTAGAATGGTGATTCAATAACCAACAGTCATTAATTTCAAAGTAGTAGGGTTGCTAGAAGTATAGAATCCAAGCAGCATCGTTCACTTGTTGGTGCCCCGGTTAGAATCAACATGGGGATCAAGAAAGAATGGTGATGGTGTGAAGTATCACTTGTATCAAGAATTATTAAGATGTGGGGCCATCCCCACAACATTCTCAATAGAAAAGACGGTAATACTTCAAGGCAGAACACAACACTAGCTGGAGAGCAAGTTGTATTCATAATGTGGACAAGTTCGCGATGAAAGGAAGTCAAGGGTGTTGTCGATGATAATAAAAATCATCGAGGGTAAGGAGGGTATTTCTCATCGTGAACATAGTTGGCATCTCGGAAGAAGTCAAAGTGTTGAAGGTGATCCAACACATTTGTCAGGAGGTTTCAAGAGGATGCAATCAAACAACAAAGGCAACAAGCAAGGAAATGACGAAGTGGCAAGTTATAGGATCAATATATAAGATGCAAGCTCAGAACCAAAGTTGCCTTTCAAGACAAGCAACATGATGTTGAAAGCTCGACGTAAGTCGTGCTCACGCACTGAAGAATTTGTGCACCAGAGAAGGACGAGGTAGCATAGTTAAAGGTAGCAAAACTAGGATGCAGCCGATAGTCTAGGAATGACCAGATTGGGTTCAGAATTTCCCAGTAAAAACACTAGGGGTATTAGATTTGTAGTGGGGAATAATTTCACTAGTCGGCGTCCTCGGTTGACAACAACCCAGAACCCGTAGAGTGATTACGACAAGGAAAGATATTACTTCAACAAAGTTACTAGGATGTGGTGCAATGGCAAGACATCTTCGAGATACCAGGGGGTAATACTCGAAGGTAGAACATGATAGAAGTAGAACCGGGTCATTGACCTATGATAGTAGATACTTCAACCTTGCCAAAAATAGTCGAGGCACTGGAATGAATCCCCATCAGATACATCAGATCAAGGATCAAGGACAGCATGGTCGGAACCATAACTGTAAGGAATCAACTTGAAGGATACCGAAAGAATCATAATGCTGGATAATCATTTTGCAAGAAGCTTCTGAGACGGTCTACATCATTTTCATGGGCATGAACACAAAGTTCAAGGTTGACTCCCACTTCTTTAATGCATATCATTTCATTCACCTCTCACTTTGATAAAACTGTAGTGTTGGAATTTTATCTGGTAGAACACCGGAAGAGTAAGACTTGTGAAAACTTTCGGGTTCTCACGGATTAGGGGAAGGCATAGGTTCAACCCATCGGGTATCTTAGTAACACATACCACAAGTTTCAAAAGTAAATACACAAGCTCGAAAGCAGAGCATGGTTGGCCAAGCAGATGATACAATTTACCAAAGGCACTTAGTATCAGGGGAAGAACTCACAAGGTGATTGAATATGAAGGACATTGTTGGATAACAATCCAACAATGATCAGGCGATCCACAACGGAGCTGATGTGAGTATCGGTACTCACTCAGAGGAAGAAAGAATGCAGAGGCATCAGATTCAAGAATCACCTGATTAGTCTGATGCTTAAATAGAAAGAAATTATGGTTTCCAAATCAAATGATCAGAGGCAGACACTCTGATCAAGGATGGATAAGTTGAATAGCCTTAGGGGTACAATCAATGGCAATTGATTGGTCGAGATCCAGCTCATGTTTAAAATGACGTGTGAGCTGGAAGGATAATCCTAGGATTCGACTGATGATTGTGAACATTCGCAACTTATTGAATCAATGGACTCATAAATGATAGTGACCAAGGATGCCACTAAGATTAGTAAACTTATGGGACTAACCATAATGCAAGCAAGCAAGAATTTCAAGAACAACTAGCGGTTGAGGATTTTCGAAAGATCAATTAGTATTTCGAAGACTTTGGTGAAACACATGAACAACTGGGGAGAAACAAATCCTTGGTGGGTGTGAGGATTAATTTGTAGGTGTATTCAGGTGGCAAAGAACTGCAAGGCACTAAGCTCAAAGGATTCTCGGAACAACAGAGAGAATTTCAGGGTATCTTGTAGTAACAAGATCAACTGGGAAACATTGTATGAATGGCAGGTGCATGCAGTTAACCATAAGGACATAACAGTGGTAGGGAATTTGCAAAGGCGGTGGGCACAAGCATCTCGGGAGAACATCCTAGAGTATCTTCGAAATCATTTGGTGCACTGAGCAATCATCTGGAGTGAGGGCTCTCTGGGAGGAAGTAGTTGCGAGAACCTAGAGTCGGCGTTAGTAAAATCACTTAACCTGAATAGAGGAGAGATTAGGGTCCCAGAGTAAAGGTTGAGGAGTAAAAGATCCTAATACCACCCAATGGCGACGTGGGCCCGTAAGGCACACAACCATGTTAGTAAAAGTTTTGTAGTGACTAGACTCAACTTCGGCCAAGGAGTTGGAAAGGGGATTCCTACAGGCAGCCGGCTCTGATACCAACTTGTGACGCCCCCGATTCAATCATACACTAATCATGCACGCAAATGTGTATGATCAAGATCAGGGACTCACGGGAAGATATCACAACACAACTCTAAAAGTAAAATAAGTCATACAAGCATCATATTAAAAGTAAAACGAGTCAGCAGAAGCAACAATATCTGAGTACAGACATAAGTTAAACAAGTTTGCCTTAAGAAGGCTAGCACAAACTAGGATACAGATCGAAAGAGGCGCAGGCCTCCTGCCTGGGATCCTCCTAAACTACTCCTGGTCGTCGTCAGTGGCTTGCACGTAGTAGTAGGCACCTCTAGTGTAGTAGGAGTCGTCGTCGACGGTGGCGTCTGGCTCCTGGACTCCGGCATCTGGTTGCGACAACCAGGTAGAAGGGAAAAGGGGAAAAGAGGGAGAAAAGCAACCGTGAGTACTCATCCAAAGTACTCGCAAGCAAGGATCTACAGTAGATATGCATGGGTATATGTGTAAAGGGCCATATCGGTGGACTGAACTGCAGAATGCCAGAATAAGAGGGGGATAGCTAATCCTATCGAAGACTACGCTTCTGACAGCCTCCGTCTTGCAGCATGTAGAAGAGAGTAGATTGAAGTCCTCCAAGTAGCATCGCATAGCATAATCCTACCTGGCGATTCTCCCCTCGTCGCCCTGTGGAAAAGCGATCACCGAGTTGTCTGTGGAACTTGTCTGGGTGTGTTTTATTAAGTATCCAGTTCTAGTTGTCATAAGGTCAAGGTACAATTCCGGGTCGTCCTTTTACCGAGGGACACGACTATTCGAATAGATAAACTTCCCTGCAGGGGTGCACCACATAACCCAACACGCTCGATCCCATTTGGCCGGACACACTTTCCTGGGTCATGCCCAGCCTCGGAAGATCAACACATCGCAGCCCCACCTAGGCACAACAGAGAGGTCAGCACGCCGGTCTAAATCCTATGCGTGCAGGAGTCTGGGCCCATCGCCCATTGCACACCTGCACGTTGCGTACGCGGCCAGAAGCAGACCTAGCAACCTCCATTACAAAGGAAGTTGCGTTAACGCAGTCCAACCCGGCGAGCGCCGCTCAGTCGCTGATGTCACGAAGGCTTCGGCTGATACCACGACGTCGAGTGCCCATATCTTTCCCGCGTAGTTGGTTAGTGCGTATAGGCCAATGGCCAGACTCAGATCAAATACCAAGATCTCGTTAAGCGTGTTATTATGAAGTAACCGCGGACGCCAACCAGGGCCAGGCCCACCTCTCGCCTAGGTGGTCTCAACCTACCCTGTCGCTCCGCCACAAAGTAACAATCGGGGGCCGTCGGGAACCCAGGCTCACCTCTACCGGGATGGAGCCACCTGTCCTTCCAGCCCCCACATCAGAATCACGTGCGGGTACTCAATGAGCTGACCCGACTTTAGCCACCATCTGTATAGTATGTATATATGTATAGTATATACCCGTGATCACCTCCCGAATGATCACGGCCCAATAGTGTAGCAAGGCAGACTGACAAGAATGTAGGGCCACAGATGATAAACTAGCATCCTATACTAAGTATTTTGGATTGCAGGTAAGGTATCAACAGATGTAGCAACAATGTCAGGCTATGCATCAGAATAGGATTAACGGAAAGCGGTAACATGCTACACTACTCTAATGCAAGCAGTATAGAGGAGAATAGGCGATATCTGGTGATCAAGGTGGGGGCTTGCCTGGTTGCTCTCGCAAGAAGGAGGGGGTCGTCAACTCCGTAGTCGAACGGGGTAGCAGCAGTGTCGGTCTCGTAGTCTACCGAGAGAAAAGGGGGAAGAAACAATAAATATAATGCAAACATAAGCATGACGAAGCAAGACATGAAAATGAGCGATGTTAGGTGTGCCCTAACGCGATAGGAGGAGATACCGATGAAAGGGGGAAATATCCGGGAAAGTAGTCCCGGTGTTTCGCCTTTTCAGACAGATGAACCGGAGGTGAAATGTTGCAGGTTTGCTATGCTAGGGATGTGTGGCGTGCGAACGGACTGCGTATCCGGATTCGTCTCGTCGTTCTGAGCAACTTGCATGTACAAAGTATTTTCATCCGAGTTATGGACTATTTTATATTAATTTTTAAAGATTTAATTCATTTTTAGAATTAATTTAATTAGGAAATGCCATTATGATGCCAGCATGACATCAGGGTGATGTCAGCAGTCAACAGTCAGTTGACTTGGTCAATCTGATGTGTGGGTCCATTCTGTCATTGACTGATATCTAATTAACAGTTACTTAGTTTAATTAGCAGGTTAAGTAAATTTAACTAGTCAACTATTCAGCATTTAATTAACTTAATTAATCTAGTTAATTAATATTCTTATTTATTTATTTATTTTTAATCCGTTTTTATATATCTTTTTTTAATGTTCCAGGGCTGGGCCCCACATGTCATAGGCACAGGGGCCTATCGGGCGCCGCTTAGCAGGCGCGGGTGCAGGACGCGGCCCGAGCGGGCGCACGCCCAGGTGCGGGCGGACCCGGCAAAGCGCCGGAGCAGGGGGGCGGTGGCCACGGCGAGGCCATGGCCGGAGCGGGGCGCGCTGGCCGTGGCCGGTGGAGAGGCGCCCGCGGCGAGGAGCGCTGGGCAAGGGGCAGCAGTGGCCGGACGGGGGCGTGTGCGCTCGGGCGGGAGCGCAGTGCTATGGGCGAAGAGGCTGCCGGGCGGGGAGGCCACGGTGCAGGCGCTGTGCACGGCAGGGTGGCCGCGGGCACCAGGCCGTGGGGAAGGCTATGGGGCGAGGGTCGGGCGGAGCTGCGAGAGCACGTGGGCGAGTGCGTCCTATCGAGGACGACTCTGGCGCGGGGTCAGAGAGGGAGATGGGGGTGGCGCTCACAAGGGGTTGCAGGGACTGGGCAGCATGGAGCGAGGAGGAAGACGGGGACGCCGGCGATGTAGGGGAGGCAGTCCGACGAGGTGGTCTCCGACGACGGCGTCGAGCGGAGGGGACAGCGGCGATGGCGTTCCGGCGACGGAGTGGTGGGCGGGGCAGCCCGGCGACGGCGGGGCGGCGTCG